>NC_041393.1:507349186-507356763 GCF_002162155.2 Triticum dicoccoides | reverse complement strand
ATCTGAGCGACACCACATAAAGGGCTTTAAAAGAAATGCCACAGTCGGGCGTCTGAGCGACACCACATAAAGGGCTTTAAAAGAAATGACACAGTCGAGCGTCTGAGCGACACCACATAAAGGGCTTTAAAAGAAATGCCACAGTCGGGCGTCTGAGCGACACCACATAAAGGGCTTTAAAAGAAATAATCATAGTGAATATCCCGGAGGTAGAACCATCCCAGAGATATTTGATAATACCAAGAATATCACGGGTTAGTCCACAACAAAATAATACTCATTATTATCACATGTCACAAGTTGCAATATCAGTTCTGATTTAATAGTTTCACCTCCGAAGACCGACACTAAGACCGACACTTGACCCATTCCAGACTGTAGTCCTTAACCAAGGACATGGCTATTCGAATAGGTTTAATCTCTGCAGAGGGTGTACTCTTTACCCACGAGTAACGGATTCCTTTAGTCCATCGGGACTAATTCCGTCTACGGTCTTTTTGTTGAAAACACACCTAACTTGCACACACCAGCTTAACTCACACGTGTCTGGAATCACCCACGACACCTGACAAGCAAACTCTAAGTGAGGAGGCTACAACCTCGACGTAACATGGGATCACAAATTTATACCGCGCGCAAAACTGGGGAAGCTACCCCCTTCGGCTACAACCGAAACACCCATGCTCCCGGACCAGGTGGCATGACTACCGGATGCCTCCAGTATCTTCCACCACGGCCTCTCTGTACGGTGTGTGCTAGGAAAGTGGTTGACAACTTACTGAACCGTACCCTACTAATCATAGAGACGAGTGGTAGTACGAAGCAAGTATGGGGGTTACTGGTACAAGACTCGATCTACGGTCGACTCAGGAGGTTGTATTATATCCTGCATGATTAGCATAACAATTCACATATTTCAAATAACAGATAGAAACATCATGCGACATACCCCTCATGCCAAAGCGGACACGACCGTGTCGACGGAGGACTAGGGACAAGACCGTGTCTACCCAAGACAGAGGCCTTCCCGGCTTCCCTTCTGGTATGCATGAAAGGCGTATGACGGTGATTTCCATCACAATCATGTCAACTTCATTAGCATAAACTCATTGAAAATGCACTCATAAGTAGGATCACTTCCTCACATAAAATGACGTATGCACGTGTCGCGGTGGTGATGTCACCGATTCAAACAACACACACATAAATTTCACCAGGGTTCAGAATGCTTGCCTTCAGGTCATGGGAAAGAAGGGTGCATCCAAAACATCTTGAAATCTTCAAAAATCCTATTTAAAAGAATATATATGAATTAACACACAAAAACAAAACAGCACAAAAAGTTGTCTTGATTTTTTTTCAAATAAATCTTAAAATAAACTAGAGAATATTTGAAAGAGGTAGGAAAAACAATTAATTCACTTGGAGTTGTATTTAAAAAGATACAGCCGGTCAAAGTTTGGTCAAAAAACTGATATTTAAAATAAAAAAAAACAGAAAGAAAACATTTCGTAATAGACACGTACACGTCGAAGGCGTATTCTGGAAATACGCTTCCACTTATCCAGCGTGGCTGCGCCTGAGCCACTGATAGTGGGCCCGCCTGGCCCACTAGTCAGGTTTGACTGGTCTCCCTCCCCTCTTCTTTCCTTGGGCCGGGCAGAGGCGGGGATTCCGGCGATCGTTGCCGGCGAACGGCGGCTCCTCGTGGGCTCCAGATGGTCGGGATGGAACCGCAAGGCCGGGGCGGTCCTTCCGGTGGTCGCTTTGCTTTCTGGGGTGGTCGGGGCTGCCGGCGGTGAGCTCTGCGGCGGACGGTGGTCGTCGGAGAAAGTGATTTTGAGGCAGCAGTGGCTCTCGACCAAAATCGAGTAGGGGGACGCGCTCACGGGAGGAAGGGAATGTTCCTGGTGGAGAGAATGGAGAGGGGGAGGCCTTGGTGGCGCTGGACTGGGCGGGTCAGTGGCGGCGGCTGGAGTCGCCGGAGAGGAAGGACACGACCCCTTTCCCTATGATTGGCGGCTAGGGGGGCATGGGAGGGACGATGTGAGGCTGCCTGCATGCGGGTTTGATCTCGGGGGCCTCTTATATAGGCGATGGAGGTCGGTTTGCGGCGGCCGGGGATAAGCTTGCCGGCGAACCGCCCTACTGTAGCTAGGGCGACATGGCGGCGATGAGCGCTAGTGGACACGATTGCGGATGAGTACGCACTGTTCTAGGAGGCAGGTGGCAAGCGTTGGCGGCTTGGGCGGCGCTGCCACGGCCGGGCCTGCAAGCGGCCGTCAGCTAGCCGCCACGGTCGTCCTGACAGCGGCGCTGTGGGGTGCCAGGTTGGTCGGGGAGGTGTGGAGATGCAAGGGGACACGGCGTGCTGGCTGGGGCCGGTCACGGGCCAGATTTGGGTGCGGGGTGCGACGCGGCGTCTCGGGCGCACGGGTGCCAAACGCACGCTCTGGGCGCGCCCAAAGCACGCCCGGGACTTGCTCAACGAAATGCCAGGGCATCCTAGGGGTTGCGGTTGAGGCTGGCAATTAACAGGACTAGTCTAGGCTTAGCAAGGGGACTGAGGGACATGGTGGATTGGTCAGGGGCTCAAGTTCACCATGTAAACTTGAATTCATGCCAAATCTGGCTGTGCACTCAGAGTGTTTGACAAAATGCCAAAGGCACCTAGGTAGTTCTTGGAGTGGCCAAATTCTCTAGAGAAGTGTCTCTATGGTTGCAAGAGAGGGTGGTGAAGTTAGTTTGCAAGAAGGAGAAACTTGTTAGTGCAAGTTTTGCAAAACTAAACTTCTGGACAGGAAGTAAATGGCATTATTACAAGGGCCAAAAGTGTTCGGAAGAGAGCATGCTCCTGGACTTAGGGGTTTTGCAGGGTTGACTACAAGCATGAGAAAGCACAAAGTCACTAGAGCAAGAAAGAATGGGGTTGCAGTAGAAAGCACAAGTCTGGTCCAGAATGAAAATGATGCTGATACACTCAAAAATTCCAAACAACAACCCTGGGTTTTTGCATAAAGTGGAATCATATGCTGCTACTGACATCCCATAATTTTGGTGGAGGCTCTAGGGATTTATTTAAATGGGTTGCAGTGCAAAACTGTCCCCTGGACCAGAGAAGAAAAACAGGCACAAAACTCCTAATATGCAATGAAATAGATATATAATTGCACAGAAATGATCTAGAGACCTCACATGATGTCTGCAAATTTTGGTTGAATTTTTAGCTAAGTTTATCAACTGGTTGAAGTAGAAAAAGAGCTCCAAAACTCAAACAAGTCATTTTAATGATTAAAGCTCAGGGTGAAAATAATTTAATAAACAAATCTACTGATTTAGAAATTGTTTTAATGAGATGGCATAGAAGTCAAAATTTTTTGGAAAGTTCCACTAGGAAAAAAATGAAACTCATTAACATAAAAAGAAGAGTTTTCTTTCTGAAATCCACAGAAAGGTCCAGAGTGCAAAAATTTAAAAACTCCTGGCAAGATTTTAATATAAAAAACATTTGATAAATTTTTTTGGTGTGTTACAATTACTAACACCCTTAAAAAAATCTCGTCCTCGAGATTTGCTAAGGTCTGTAAAACAAAAATTACTTTTACTAGATCAAAAGATCATTTACACAAGTGGTAAAAAGAGGCTACAGTGAGAGGGCGATAAGTGGTGAATAACTACAGTGTGGGCACTGGTGTTGTGTGGAGAAATTCCATGTCCCGGACAACGAGTGATTTCTACGCGGGACGTAGTGAATTTAGAATAAATGCTAAATTCAACAATACGCTGGTCGTACCCGAGAGCACAGTGCTCCCTCTGGCTGACAGGTGGGACCAGGGCCCACTGTCAGTCTCTCCTTCTTCCTCTGGCCCTCTCTTCTTCCTCTCTCCCGCGCGTTTTCCCGGCTTTCTCCACCAGCGACGACTAGCGCGTAGGGCATCTAGGCCGTACTGTGGTAGTGCGCGGCGTGCTTACTGCTGGTGCAGTGTGCACTCACATCACGGGCCAGTGCGCTGTCGGCACTGCTCGCGGATACGCCTCCAAACACCGGCGATCGGGCGTCGAGTGGCGCTGGTGGACTTCGTCCATCGTACACCGATCCCGAGCTATAAAACGACTACGGTGCTCCTTCTTCATCTTCGCACCTGGCCTCGCTTCTCCTTCTTCTTCTCCTCCATTTCCACTCACCGGAGGTCGAGACGAGGCTCCAATGGCGGAGACGGTGCCGGACTGGTACATGATCCTGGTGTGTGGAGGGCTGGCAGCAGTGCTAGGGCTCTCTGTGCTCCTGTGCGCGATGATCTATGATGATCGTTGTGATGCTGCCGCTCGGGTGCTGGCTCTCCGCGGTGGCGGTGATCACGAGGATTAGGCGTAATCCCGAGTGTTAACCGTCATCGGTGTGCTGGAGGTGGATGGTGTCCGGATGATTATCCGCTAATCTCTCCCTTGGATGCATGTGGAGCACTTAGGGGGTGGTTGGTGAGATGCAACATGGTTGCGTGTATTTCAGGTAGTGTAAGAGTCTAAGTGGTTGTGGGTCTGCTGCCATGGTGCTGCGTGAAATAAAACAAATAATCCACGCAGCGAAAGATTTAAAAGATGCAGCAATTCTGGAAGAAGAAAATCTCATTCCAGGATTTTTCGCGGTTACACAGGTTGCTCACGAAGAAAACCACTCACAAACGTAAAAACTAAATACTCGACTCGCTGCACAAATTCGAGGTACCATGCATAAGTTACAACATAATAGTAAATGATGAAATAACAAATGCAGCAGTGACGTCTAAAATGAGAATGGTAACTGGACAGGGTCTCGAGGAAAAGTCTCTGGTAGCGGAACGCACTCCTCTTCTATCGTAGGAAGTGGATTGATCAGTCGATGTATGCGTCTCTCCGGATCGGGCCACAGTGGTCTGCCAATGGCAATCTGAGGATTTAAATCAATGAGATTCTGGAGATAATCCATCACTCGCTGGTTCAAATGCTCTTGGGCGATGATGTACTGGATGAGGTTGGCCAGTACCGGGTCTCTCTCAATCCACCCACCGGGAAAAGATGTTACTCCCCCGGGCGTTGCACGGCTCGGAAAGTAATAATATCCTCGCTCGCGGGCATAGGGAACTGCGGATCGAAGACGAGCAATCGCTTCGTTCATAGCAGCCTCTATGGCCAAACATGGGGTTGGCATAGATTTCCCCATGAAGGAAACCTCCGTTGGATCTTGGTTGGGGTCTACGGGAGGAATGTGTACTGCTGCCCAATATTCCGAGGTGGAAGGGGTGTTCCTTGATTTGAACAGCTCGTACTGGGGTGGCTGGGTAGAACTCATGGTACTGCAGGTAAAGTCCCACAATATTTTGACGAAGCTACCTGGGGTTGCATCTGGGGTTCTCTGATAAATACTAGGGCTTGGCATGGCAAGAAATGGTTGTGAGAAAGGTGCACGAGGTGAGGGTTGCTGGGTAAGGTCACAAGAGAGCCTTCTTATATAGCGTCTGGGCTGATTTATTTACCATGGTGAAAGGTAATAAATATGCCAGATTAGCTCCAAAGGACGGGGTCAGTGTCAGGAGATATACATATCTCGTAAAGAGACGTGTTACTGTGCGTGTCATCGGGGTTGGTTTTGGTAGCTGTGCCCGGAAATGTGCAACTATGCACTGACAAACTACGCAAGGCTACTATAAAAATAGAGGCACAACGATAGGTTGCGATAATACACAAGATTACGTGATTACAAAGCGGGGATACACTGAGACTCGGCACTACTCGTACAACTTAGTCTACCTCGTTTAAATCTAAACGGGCGTGTCTGGTGGATGTCGAGGCTTCTCCACGTGTCCCACTGCTGGGATTAGTCGGAGATGGCGGAGGAACTGCAGGGTCTGGGTAGTGATGATGACCATCGCGGGGATTGTTGGCCACAATCCCGTTGGAGTGTGCTCCCAAAATGTGACGAAGCACTTCTGGGGTCATCAAGACACCTTGGCCGCTGGTTGGAGCTGACCTCAGGGTCTCAATCGGGTGTCCAAACAGCACGACTGGGTTGTCGGCGTCGGACTCGGCTTCCCTGCTTGCCGGGGCTCGGCAAACCAGCTCTCCTCGAGCTGCGATCAGATCAATAGTGATTTGATCAAACAATGCCTCTAGTGGACTTACATAGCGCACTAGGTGCAACAATGCGGGATCCGACTCGTGGTCTCCGTTGGCAACTTGGGGTGGTCTACCATACCCTTCACACCTGGGGTAGTAGTAGAACGAGCGACAGTTAACTCTAGGCGACAACTGCCAGAGTTGAACTATAGCTTCTCGAGCGGCTAGCTGGATGGCTTGTGGCTCGAAGGAAGTTGTCCTTCCAGTGAACCGGTAGGGGCGTTCTGGCGACAAACCCCTACCATAGATGTGCACAGTGGCCCAGAATTGGCGGTCTTCACCGCTCATGGGTCCTTGGTACACAACATATTCTGGGGGCTCTTCTAACGCGTAGGCACGACAGGTGAGGTTTGCGAGTATGGTCACGAAACCTCCAAGATTGGTTGCTGTGGTCTCATTGTGCACTATGGGACCAGGCATTGTGGCTAGGTTGGGGAAGAGGCTGGGATTTGCTGGGTTAAGGCTAGCGTGCCCCTTTTATAGAAAAGGGAACGGAGTCTTCCTTCGCACGCTTGCGAATGAGACATTTTTGCCATCAGTCATTGGCGTGTGATCGACAGGCTAGACTGATAGGTTGGGCACCGACTGCCAAAAGTGTCAGGATTACTGTGTGGCTATCTTGCACGGGAAGCTTGGCTGGGGTTTTGGTTAGGGTCTTGTTAGGTTGGTTTACCTAAGTTATCCGACCTGGCTAGGATAGGATTAGCCAATGGTCAGCCTGGCTCTGATACAAAGTCTGTGGCGACCGATTCTCCGGGTATTAATTCCTAGACAATGGCCCTAGTACTCATCAGCCCCAGGATAGCTGTTAGCTGATGAGGCACCAACTTGATACAGAAATTCCAAGCAAATACAAAATATGTAGTACAAGACCATTTTGGTCTGTGAGTACAACAATTGGTTTCTAATGGTTGCTGGCGGAAGCGGTTTGTGAATCATCAGTGTCTATGGGACTCCATTTCCCACGGGAACAGCTGACCAGGCTAGCTCCTATCTTCGCGAGGCTGCTATCACCGTTGCTTAGGTTCCGGGGCTGTCATCACGTCGCTCCTCTCCGTGCAAGAAATCTGGCCAAGACAATAGCCAGGGACAAGCCAGTGAGTACTTTGAATGTACTTGCAAACATCATGAACACCGGCATAATATGTCAATGATGTGCTGAAAATATTATATGAACATAATGTCCATCACCAATGGTAAATAAAACACTGATGCGTACAAGCATGTTAAAATATAAATATGCAATAACATAAAATATTAAAAGTATGAAATAAATAATAAAAATGCCACGGTCAGGCGTCTGAGCGACACCACATAAAGGGCTCTAAAAGAAATGACACGGTCGGGCGTCTGAGCGACACCACATAAAGGGCTTTAAAAAAAATGCCACAGTCGGGCGTCTGAGCGACACCACATAAAGGGCT
>NC_041393.1:507280899-507348985 GCF_002162155.2 Triticum dicoccoides | reverse complement strand
CAGTCGGGCGTCTGGGCGACACCACATAAAGGGCTTTAAAAGAAATGCCACAGTCGGGCGTCTAAGCGACACCACATAAAGGGCTTTAAAAGAAATGCCACAGTCGGGCGTCTGAGCGACACCACATAAAGGGCTTTAAAAGAAATTCCACAGTCGGGCGTCTGAGCGACACCACATAAAGGGCTTTAAAAGAAATAATCATATGAATATCCCGAAGGTAGAACCATCCCAGAGATATTCGATAATACCATGAATATCACGGGTTAGTCCACAACAAAATAATACTCATTATTATCACATGTCACAAGTTGCAATATCAGTTCTGATTTAATAGTTTCACCTCCGAAGACCGACACTAAGACCGACACTTGACCCATTCCAGACTGTAGTCCTTAACCAAGGACACGGCTATTCGAATAGGTTTAATCTCTGCAGAGGGTGTACTCTTTACCCACGAGTAACGGATTCCTTTAGTCCATCGGGACTAATTCCGTCTACGGTCTTTTTGTTGAAAACACACCTAACTTGCACACGCCAGCTTAACTCACACGTGTCTGGAATCACCCACGACACCTGACAAGCAAACTCTAAGTGGGGAGGCTACAACCTTGACGTAACATGGGATCACAAATTTATACCGCGCGCAAAATTGGGGAAGCTACCCCCTTCGGCTACAACCGAAACACCCATGCTCCCGGACCAGGTGGCATGACTACCGGATGCCTCCAGTATCTTCCACCACGGCCTCTCTGTACGGTGTGTGCTAGGAAAGTGGTTGACAACTTACTGAACCGTACCCTACTAATCGTAGAGACGAGTGATAGTACGAAGCAAGTATGGGGGTTACTGGTACAAGACTCGATTTACGGTCGACTCAGGAGGTTGTATTATATCCTGCATGATTAGCATAACAATGCACATATTTCAAATAACAGATAGAAACATCATGCGACATACCCCTCATGCCATACCGGACACGACCGTCTCGACGGAGGACTAGGGATAAGACCGTGTCTACCCAAGACAGAGGCCTTCTCGGCTTCCCTTCCGGTATGCATGAAAGACGTATGACGGTGATTTCCATCACAAATCATGTCAACTTCATTAGCATAAACTCATTGAAAATGCACTCATAAGTAGGATCACTTCCTCACATAAAATGACGTACGCACGTGTCGCGGTGGTGCTGTCACCGATTCAAACAACACACATAAATTTCACCAGGGTTCAGAATGCTTGCCTTCAGGTCATGGGAAAGAAGGGTGCATCCAAAACATCTTGAAATCTTCAAAAATCCTATTTAAAAAAATATATATGAATTAACACACAAAAACAAAACAGCACAAAAATTTGTCTTGAAATTTTTTCAAATAAATCTTAAAATAAACTAGACAATATTTGAAAGAAGTAGGAAAAAGAATTAATTCATTTGGAGTTGTATTTAAAAAGATACAACCGGTCAAAGTTTGGTCAAAAAACTGATATTTAAAATAATAAAAAAACAGAAAGAAAACGTTTCGTAATAGACACGTACACGTCGAAGGCGTAATCTGGAAATACGCTTCCACTTATCCAGCGTGGCTGCGCCTGAGCCACTGACAGTGGGCCCGCCTGGCCCACTGGTCAGGTTTGACTGGTCTCCCTCCCCTCTTCTTTCCTTGGGCCGGGCAGAGGCGGGGATTCCGGCGATCGTTGCCGACGAACGGCGGCTCCTCGTGGGCTCCAGATGGTCGGGATGGAACCGCAAGGCCGGGGCGGTCCTTCCGATGGTCGCTTTGCTTTCTGGGGTGGTCGGGGCTGCCGGCGGTGAGCTCTGCGGCGGACGGTGGTCGTCGAAGAAAGTGATTTTGAGGCAGCAGTGGCTCTCGACCAAAATCGAGTAGGGGGCGCGCTCACGGGAGGAAGGGAATGTTCCTGGTGGAGAGAATGGAGAGGGGGAGGCCTTGGTGGCTCTAGACTGGGCGGGTCAGTGGCGGCGGCTGGAGTCGCCGGAGAGGAAGGAGACGACCCCTTTCCCTACGATTGGCGGCTAGGGGGCACGGGAGGGACGGTGTGAGGCTGCCTGCATGCGGGTTTGATCTCGGGGGCCTCTTATATAGGCGATGAGGTCGGTTTGCGGCGGCCGGGGATAAGCTTGCAGGCGAACCGCCCTGCTGTAGCTAGGGCGACGTGGCAGCAACGAGCGCTAGTGGACACGATTGCGGGTGAGTACGCACTGTTCTAGGAGGCAGGTGGCAAGCGTTGGCGGCTTGGGCGGCGCTGCCACGGCCGGGCCTGCAAGCGGCCGTCAGCTAGCCGCCACGGTCGTCCTGACGGCGGCGCTGTGGGGTGCCAGGTTGGTCGGGGAGGTGTGGAGATGCAAGGGGACACGGCGTGCTGGCTGGGGCCGGTCACGGGCCGGATTTGGGTGCGGGGTGCGACGCGGCGTCTCGGGCGCACGGGTGCCAAACGCACACTCTGGGCGCGCCCAAAGCACGCCCGGGACTTGCTCAACGAAATGCCAGGGCATCCTAGGGGTTGCGGTTGAGGCTGGCAATTAACAGGACTAGTCTAGGCTTAGCAAGGGGACTGAGGGACATGGTGGATTGGTAAGGGGCTCAAGTTCACCATGTAAACTTGAATTCATGCCAAATCTGGCTGTGCACTCAGAGTGTTTGACAAAATGCCAAAGGCACCTAGGTAGTTCTTGGAGTGGCCAAATTCTCCAGAGAAGTGTCTCTATGGTTGCAAGAGAGGGTGGTGAAGTTAGTTTGCAAGAAGGAGAAACTTGTTAGTGCAAGTTTTGCAAAACTAAACTTCTGGACAGGAAGTAAATGGCATTATTACAAGGGCCAAAAGTGTTCCAAAGAGAGCATGCTCCTGGACTTAGGGGTTTTGCAGGGTTGACTATAAGCATGAGAAAGCACAAAGTCACTAGAGCAAGAAAGAATGGGGTTGCAGTAGAAAGCACAGGTCTGGTCCAGAATGAAAATGATGCTGATACACTCAAAAATTCCAAACAACAACCCTGGGTTTTTGCATAAAGTCGAATCATATGCTGCTACTGACATCCCATAATTTTGGTGGAGGCTCTAGGGATTTATTTAAATGGGTTGCAGTGCAAAACTGTCCCCTGGACCAGAGAAGAAAAACAGGCACAAAACTCCTAATATGCAATGAAATAGATATATAATTGCACAGAAATGATTTAGAGACCTCACATGATGTCTCCAAATTTTGGTTGAATTTTTAGCTAAGTTTATCAACTGGTTGAAGTAGAAAAAGAGCTCCAAAACTCAAACAAGTCATTTTAATGATTAAAGCTCAGGGTGAAAATAATTTAATAAACAAATCTACTGATTTAGAAATTGTTTTAATGAGATGGCATAGAAGTCCAAAAACTTTGGAAAGCTCCACTAGGGAAAAAAAATGAAACTCATTAACATAAAAAGAAGAGTTTTCTTTCTGAAATCCACAGAAAGGTCCAGAGTGCAAAATTTTAAAAACTCCTGGCAAGATTTTAATATCAAAAACTTGGTTAAATTTTTTTGGGGTGTTACACACTGGAGCAAGGTGAGGTCCATAGATACCATAGAGAGCTCCATCGTCGGGTCCTATTCCGTCGGCATGATCTCGCCCTCCTCATGCACAACCATCTCTCGCTTTAGGGCCCTGTTCATCCACCCCCAACCGGCTCGATCGATCGTGGTCCTGTTCATCCAGCGGCAATGACCTCTACTACCACGGGGTCCTGTTCATCCAACCCCCATAGGGAACTGTTCACCCCCCCACCCACAATGCTCACTTTTCATCAAGAGGCAGCAGGTTTG
Organism: Triticum dicoccoides; assembly: GCF_002162155.2. Lineage (NCBI taxonomy): Eukaryota > Viridiplantae > Streptophyta > Magnoliopsida > Poales > Poaceae > Triticum > Triticum dicoccoides. Next base: position 507,345,176 of record NC_041393.1, on the reverse strand, counting down.
ATCGACTTCAGTTAGCAGCAGTAGCGAAGGAATCGCTCGATCGGGTTGAGTTAACAGCCAAGGATTGATCGATCGCTCGGGTTCAGTAACGCGTAGCCTGCCGTGCAATCACTCGGGTTCAGTAGGCGAACCCATCACTCGGGTTCAGTTAGAGCCCAACGCCTCGCACCCACACGCGTACATGTACGAGAGAAACGTGCATTGCTCGGCCCCCGACCACCCACCATAACCGGAAACTCCCCAATATTTTCCTTGCCCTCGCTTCTACCATGGTTTTTCCTGTCATGGACGACCCAAAGAATGTCATGCAGCTGCGTCTCCGGCCCGCCCAAGATGAAAAGCCCATTTTCTGTCATGATTTTTTTTCATAGAAGTAGGAGCCCACCACATCTATGATGATATCGGGTTTTGTCACAATTATCGTCATAGAAGTGTCATAAGCATGACAGGAAAAAAATTCGTTTGTCCCAAAATGTCATGGATGTGTCTTCTTTTAGTGTTAGGGTAGTTTTGCTTCCAGTGACCAGTCCCTTTGCAGTAGAAGCCCTCAGTTTCAAGCTTGGGTCCAGCTTTGGGCTTCTTCCCGGGAGTGACAACTTGCTCTCCATTCTTTTTGAAGTTCCCCTTCTTTCCCTTGCCCTTTTTCTTGAAACTAGTGGTCTTGTTAACCATCAACACTTGATGCTCCTCCTTGATTTCTACCTCCGCAACTTTGAGCATTGCGAAGAGCTCAGGAATAGTCTTTTCCATCCCTTGTATACTATGGTTCATCACGAAGCCTTTGTAGCTTGGTGGCCGTCATTGAAGAACTATGTCAATGACATAATCATCTGGAAGATTAACTCCCAGCTGAGTCAAGTCATTATATATCGAGACATTTTGAGTATGTGTTCACTGACAGAACTGTTCTCCTCCATCTTGTAGCTATAGAGCTTGTTGGAGACTTCATATCTCTCAACTCGGACATTTGCTTGAAATATTAACTTCAACTCCTGGAATATCTCGTATGGTCCATGACGTTCAAAACGTCTTTGAAGTCTCGATTCTTAGCCGTAAAGCATGGCGCACTGAACTATCGAGTAGTCATCAACATGCGAGTGTCAGGCATTCACAATGTCTGCAGTTGCTGGGGGGTGGCACAGCTGGCGGTGCATCAAGGACATAATTCTTTTGTGCCACAATGAGGATAATCCTCAAGTTACGGGCCCAGTCCGTGTAGTTGCTACCATCATCTTTCAACTTAGCTTTCTCTAGGAACGCATTAAAATTCAAGGGGACGGTAGCACGGGCCACTGATCTACAACATAGATATGCAAAAACTATCAGGCTAAGTTCATGATAAATTAAGTTCAATTAATCATTGATACGTCTCCAACGTATCTATAATTTTTGATTGTTCCATGCTATTATATTACCCGTTTTGGATGTTTATGGTCTTTACTATACACTTTTATATCATTTTTGGGACTAACCTACTAAGCGGAGGCCCAACCCGAATTGCTGTTTGTTTTTGCCTATTTCGGTGTTTCAAAGAAAAGGAATGTCAAAAAGAGTCCAAACGGAATGAAACCTTCGGGAGCAATCTTTTTGGAACAAACACAATCCAGGAGAGTTGGAGTGGACGTCAAGAAGCAGCCGAGGCGGCCACGAGGGTGCAGGGCGCGCCCTAGGGGGGTGGGCATTTCCCCACCCTCGTGGGACCCTAGTGGCTCCCCTGACCGACTTCCTTCGCCTATATATACTTGCATACCCTGAAAACACCCAGGAGCACCACGAAACACTATTTCCACCGCTGCAACCTTCTATACCCGTGAGATCCCATCTTGGAGCCTTTTCCAGTGCTCTGTCGGAGGGGGAATCGATCATGGAGGGCTTCTACATCAACACCATAGCCTCTCCAATGAGTTGTGAGTAGTTTACCACAGACCTTCGGGTCCATAGTTATTAGCTAGATGGCTTCTTCTCTCTCTTTGAATCTCAATACAAAGTTCTCCTCGATCTTCTTGGATATCTATTCGATGTAACTCTTTTTGCGGTGTGTTTGTCGAGATCCGATGAATTGTGGGTTTATGATCAAGTTTATCTATGAGAAATATTTGAATCTCCTATGAATTCTGTTATGTATGATTGGTTATCTTTGTAAGTCTCTTCAAATTATCAGTTTGGTTTGGCCTACTAGATTGATCTTTCTTGCAATGGGAGAAGTGCTTAGCTTTGGGTTCAATCTTGCGCTGTCCTTTCCCAGTGACAGCAGGGGCAACAAGGCACGTATTGTATTGTTGCCATCGAGGATAAAAAGATGGGGTTTATATCATATTGTTTGAGTTTATCCCTCTACATCATGTCATCTTGCTTAATGCGTTACTCTATTCTTTTGAACTTACTACTCTAGATGCATGCTGGATAGCGGTCGATGTGTGGAGTAATAGTAGTAGATGCAGCCAAGAGTCGGTCTACTTATCACGGACGTGATGCCTATATACATGATCATGCCTAGATATTCTCATAACTAAGTACTTTTCTATCAATTGCTCGACAGTAATTTGTTCACCCACCGTAATACTTATGCTATCTTAAGAGAAGGCACTAGTGAAACCTATGGCCCCCGGGTCTATCTTCCATCATATAAGTTTACAATCTACTTTATTTTGAAATCTTTACTTTTCAATCTATATCATAAAAATACCAAAAATATTTATCTTATCTTATTATCTCTATCGGATCTCACTTTCGCAAGTGGCCATGAAGGGATTGACAACCTCTTTATCGCGTTGGTTGCAAGTTTCTTATTTGTTTGTGTAGGTACGAGGGACTTGCGTGAAGCCTCCTACTGGATTGATACCTTGGTTCTCAAAAGCTGAGGGAAATACTTACGCTACTTTGCTGCATCACCCTTTCCTCTTCAAGGCAAAACCAACGCAGTGCTCAAGAGGTAGCAAGAAGGATTTCTGGCGCCGTTGCTGGGGAGGCCTTCACTCAAGTCAAGACATACCAAGTACCCATCACAAACTCATCTCCCTCGCATTACATTATTTTCCATTTGCCTCTCGTTTCATCTCCCACACTTCACCCTTGCCGTTTTGTTCGCCCTCTCTTTTCCGTTCGCCTCTTTTTCGCTTGCCTCCTGTGTGCTTGTGTGTTTGATTGCTCGTCACGATGGCTCAAGATAATACTAAATTGTGTGATTTTTCCAATGCCAATAATAATGATTTCCTTAGCACTCCGATTGCTCCTCTTAATGATGTTGAATCTTGTGAAATCAATGCTTCTTTGTTGAATCTTGTCATGAAAGATCAATTCTCCGGCCTTCCTAGTGAAGATGCCGCTACTCATCTAAACAACTTTGTTGATTGGTGTGATATGCAAAAGAAGAAATACATGGATAATGATATTGTTAAATTGAAGTCATTTCCGTTTTCACTTAGAGATCGTGCTAAAACCTGGTTTTCGTCTTTGCCTAAAAATAGTATTGATTCATGGAATAAGTGCAAAGATGCTTTTATCTCCAAGTATTTTCCTCCCGCTAAGGTCATCTCTCTTAGAAACCATATTATGAATTTTAAGCAACTTGATCATGAACATGTTGCACAATCTTGGGAGAGGATGAAATTAATGATTCGTAATTGCCCTACACATGGATTAAATTTTTGGATGGTCATACAAAAAATTTTATGCCAGATTGAATTTTGCTTCTAGAAATCTTTTAGATACGGCCGCGGGAGGCACCTTTATGGAAATCACTTTAGGAGAAGCTACTAAACTCATAGATAATATTATGGTTAATTATTCTCAATGGCACACCGAAAGATCTACTAGTAAAAAAGTTCATGCGATAGAAGAAATTAATGTTTTGAGTGGAAAGATGGATGAACTTATGAAATTGTTTGCTACTAAGAGTGCTCCTATTGATCCTAATGATATGCCTTTGTATACTTTTATTGAGAATAATAATGAATCTATGGATGTGAATTTTGTTGGTAGGAATAATTTTGGTAACAATGCTTATAGAGGAAACTTTAATCCTAGGCCGTTTCCTAGTAATTCCTCTAATAATTATGGTAATTCCTAAAACAACTCTTATGAAAATTTTAATAAGATGCCCTCTCATTTTGAGATTAGTGTTAAAGAATTTATGATCTCTCAAAAGAATGTCAATTCTTTGCTTGAAGAAAAATTGCTTAAGATTGATGAATTGGCTAGGAACGTGGTTAGAATTTCTCTTGATGTTGATTCTTTGAAACTTAGATCTATTCCACCTAAGCATGATATAAATAATTCTCTCAAAGCCATGAGAATTTCCATTGATGAGTGCAAAGAAAGAACTGCTTGGATGTGTGCTAAGAAAGATTGCTTTGTAAAAGCGTGCTCTTCTAGTTTTCATGATAATAATGATGAAAATATAAAAGTGATTGATGTGTATCCTATTAAATCTTTTTTTTGCAATATGAATCTTGATAATGATGGGACTGGAGATGAGTCAACTTTAGTTAAAAGGCGTCCCAATGATTCGGAGTTTCTAGACTTTACATATCAATGAACCCACTATTTTGGATTTCAAGGAATTTAATTCTGATAATTGTTCTTTAATAGATTGTATTGCAATCCATGCTAAATTCTCCTCATGCTTATAGGCAAAAACAACTTTTACCAAACATATCGTTGATGCTTTGATGCAATCTTATGAAGAAAAACTTGAATTGGAAGTTTCTATCCCTAGAAAACTTTATGATGAGTGGGAACCTACTATTAAAATTAAAATTAAATATCATGAATGCTATGCTTTGTGTGATTTGGGTGCTAGTGTTTCCACGATTTCAAAAACTTTATGTGATGTGCTAGGTTTCCGTGATTTTGATGATTGCTCTTTAAACTTGCACCTTGCGAATTCCACCATTAAGAAACCTATGGAAGGATTAATGATGTTCTTATTGTTGCAAATAGGAATTATGTGCCCGTAGATTTTATCGTTCTTGATATAGATTGCAATCTTTCATGTCCTATTATTCTTGGTAGACCTTTCCTTAGATCGACTGGTGCAATTATTGATATGAAAGAAGGAAATATTAGATTCCAATTTCCATTAAGGAAAGGCATGCAACACTTTCCTAGGAATAAAATCAAATTACTTTATGAATCTATTATGCGAGCCACTTATGAATTGAATTCCAAAGATGGCAATACTTAGATCTATTCTCGCTTTTTTGATTAGCTAGGGGCGTTAAACGATAGCGCTTGTTGGGAGGCAACCCAATTTTATTTTTCTTTCTTTCTTTTTGTTCCTATTTATTAATAAGTAATTCATCTAGACTCTGTTTAGATGTGGTTTTATGTTTTAATTAGTGTTTGTACCAAGTAGAACCTATAGGATCATCTTGGGTGATAGTTAATTTGATCTTTCTGAAAAACGAAAACTTTTGCACGCACGAGAACAATTTTAATAAATCACAGAAACGTGATTTTTAGTTGACTATTTTTGTAGTAGATCAATAGAAAAATTTCCTAGGACTTAGTATTTTGTTAGGATTGTTAGAGTCCCAGAAGTATTCTAAAGTTACAGATTGCTACAGACTGTTCTGTTTTTGACAGATTCTGCTTTTCTTGTGTTGTTTGCTTATTTTGATGAATCTATGGCTAGTATCGGGGGGTATGAACCATAGAGAAGTTGGAATATAGTAGGTTTAACACCAATATATGAGTTCATTACATTACCTTAAGTGGTGGTTTTTCTTTCTTGCACTAGCGGAGCTCATGAGATTTCCTGTTGAGTTTTGTGTTGTGAAGTTTTCAAGTTTTGGGTAAAGATTTGATGGACTATGGAATAAGGAGTGGCAAGAGCCTAAGCTTGGAGATGCCCATGGCACCCCAAGATAATTCAAGGACAACCAAAAGCCTAAGCTTAGGGATTCCCCGGAAGGCATCCCCTCTTTCGTCTTTGTTTATCGGTAACTTTACTTGGAGCTATATTTTTATTCACCACATGATATGTGTTTTGCTTGGAGCGTCTTGTATGATATGAGTCTTTGCTTTTTAGTTTACCAAAATCATCCTTGCTATACACACCTTTTGGGAGATACACACATGATTCGGAATTTATTAGAATCTCTATGTGCTTCACTTATATCTTTCGAGCTAGACAATTTTGCTCTAGTGCTTCGCTTATATCTTTTTAGAGCACGGCGGTGGTTTTATTTTGTAGAAATTACTGATATCTCATGCTTCACTTATAATATTTTGAGAGTCTTTTAGAACAGCATGGTATTTTCTATGGTTATAAAATTGGTCCTAGAACGATGGGCATCCAAGTTGGGTATAATAAAAACTATCATAGAAAGTGCATTGAATACTATGAGAAGTTTGATGCTTGATGATTGTTTTGAGATATGAGGATGGTAATATTAGAGTCATGCTAGTTGGGTAATTGTGAATTTGAGCAATAGTTGTGTTAAAGTTTGTGATTCCCATAGCATGCACGTATGGTGAACCGTTATGTGATGAAGTTGGAGCATGATTTATTTATTGATTGTCTACCTTATGTGTGGAGGTCGGGATCGCGCGATGGTTAACTCCTACCAACCCTTCCCCTAGGAGCATGCGTGTAGTACTTTGTTTTGATAACTTCTAGATTTTTGCAATAAGTATATGAGTTCTTCATGACTAATGTTGAATCCATGGATTATACGCACTCTCACCCTTCCACCATTGCTAGCCTCTCTTGTGCTACGCAACTTTCGCCGGTACCATACACCCACCATATACCTTCCTCAAAACAACCACCATACCTACCTATTATGGCATTTCCATAGCCATTCCGAGATATATTGCGATGCAACTTTCCACCGTTCCGTTTATTATGACACACATCATCATTGTCATATTGCTTTTGCATGATCATGTAGTTGACATCGTATTTGTGGGAAGGCAACCATTCATAATTCTTTCATACATGTCACTCTTGATTCATTGCATATCCCGGTACACCATCGGAGGCATCCACAAAGAGTCATATTTTGTTCTAAGTATTGAGTTGTAATTCTTGAGTTGTAAGTAAATAAAAGTGTGATGATCTTCATTATTAGAGCTTTGTCCCAAGTGAGGAAAGGATGATGGAGACTATGATTCCCCCACAAGTCGGGATGAGACTTCGGACTTTATGAAAAATAAAAGAGGCCAAAGAAGCCCAAATAAAAAAGAGGCCAAAGAAGCCCACCAAAATAAAAAAAATGAGAGAAAATGAGAGAAGGGACAATGTTACTATCCTTTTTCCACACTTGTGCTTCAAAGTAGCACCATGATCTTCATGATAGAAAGTGTCCTATGTTGTCACTTTCATATACTAGTGGGAATTTTTCATTATAGAACTTGGCTTGTATATTCCAATGATGGGCTTCCTCAAATTGCCCTAGGTCTTCGTGAGCAAGCAAGTTGGATGCACACCCACTTAGTTTCTTTTTTGAGCTTTCATACACTTATAGCTCAAGTGCATCCGTTGCATGGCAATCCCTACTCACTCACATTGATATCTATTAATGGGCATCTCCATAGCACGTGGATACGCTGCTACGTCTTGAGCTTGCGTTGGTTTTCCTTGAAGAGGAAAGGGTGATGCAGCAATAGTAGCGTAAGTATTTCCCTTAGTTTTTGAGAACCAAGGTATCAATCCAGTAGGAGGCTCCTCAGAAGCCCCACGCACCTACACAAACAAACAAGAACTCGCAACCAACAAAAGGGGTTGTCAATCCCTTCACGGCCACTTGTGAAAGTGAGATCTGATATAGATAATACTAGGCCGTTGTAGGCGCGCGTTGCTGCGCCTATCTATTTTGGCACTATAATATTATGATGGATGCAACTGTATGTAAATGTAGTAGTTTGATGGTGTGATATAACTAAGGGTAATATTTCAATCATGTGATACAATTATCATAGCCATGTTTTTGACCTGGATTTTGAAACCTGAAATTAATATGATCGGGCGTATCTTGTTATGTTTATTTTGATGCGAGTATGTTAGCTATTGATGTATAAGTTATAACTTGATTATTAGATTTTGTAGGATTATGTTAGATGGTAAGAAGGTTGGTACCAGTTTGATTTTGTGGTTCTAAACAACGGAAGAGGGAGGAAGCAAGAGAGGCAAAGAAGAAAATGTATGGATTATTTTTTCAGTAATGTATGGAATACTATAATAACTGAAGTAAAACGGTCATAAAAAAATTATTCCAACAAAATTGTAACGATGCCCAGCTGGTGAATATCTTAATTGGCAACTCATGTAGCAGAAGACAACCATATGCTGGAGTATACTGTCCGCATTACAGATATAACATAGCTATGCCAACTTCTAGTCCTACTTAGTGAACTTATGCTTCCGATAGACTGACGGGTGTACCTCCTTCCTACTTCCGTCATCATTTTATTTTCAGGTAGGCAAGAGCAGTTTTGTTCCCATGGAGCACATCATACAGAATGCTAATCCTGTACGGATATATTCACATGTAATGCTCATTTGTTAGCGACTCATGTGATGATTGACAACTGCTACCTGGATCCATTGACCCCCCCTTTAAACGTAGAAATGTCGTTATTTCTTAAAAGGCACAACAGAAAGCTTTTGCATTTCATGTAAAAGTGACTATCGAATAGATACAATGATAAAAAGTATAGAATGTAAAAGAAAATTTATATGGTTGGACACTGCTGTGGCATCCAGAAAATTAGAGGTGGTGCAGGCACATTTCTATGTCTATTTCCTGATATTAAAAATATTATTAATTCATTTATTTCTTTGCAACAACAAAACCACACAAATTCTAAGCTTCCAGATAGTGTTCAGTGCAGCTGCACAATTCAGTTACCATGCAGCGAGCTCCTGTAGCTACTATTCATTCTATAGAAGGCAGTATTTAGTAGTATATCTGATCAAATGTCCAGAAGCTATGAACTTGACACCTACTCAAATTCCACTTTACCATATCATCTTTCTAGCTACAACATAGTATATCTCCCATGTCCATAATTATCATCCTCTAACCCTCCCCGATTGTTGACATGAACATGATACTAAACTATTGTTTGGTGTAACTGGTGGTGTTTCAGCACGATCAACTGGGCTATACTTAATAGTTATCTCATGCATGTTTCACTGGAATATTTGGAATATGCTGATGCAACCATACAAGATGGAATTCATTATTGTACTACTTTTCCATCCCCCGCTTTTTTATCCAACTTCTAATTCTTGTCCCCTATCTTGAGCTAGATAAATTCATGATGACATCTTAATTTTGAGTACATATTCTTTGCTCTAACATGGAAATCTTCTACCAATAGAGATTACCATGAAAGCACTTGATGATAGATCTAAACTGAAGGTAAATCTTAAAAAAACAAGCAGGAAAAATACAATTGTACTTAAGTAAGAATTTCTTTGACAAAAAAAATCGACTGTACATGATAAATTCCATTCATATACTACTTATCTATGCCTCACCCATTTGTTTAACACCTAGGTCATATTTCCTATATTGGGCTAGATGACTTAATGACGACATCTTAATTTAGAGTGAGTATTATGCTCTAACACGGAAATCTGATAAGAATAGAGATTACACTAAAGCCAATTGATGATTAAGCTAAACTGAAGCTAAATATTCTTTTAAAACCAAGCATCAACAACACAGTAGTAGTTAACAAAGAATTTATTGTACCCTCATGTCGAAGGTTTAGCTGATTGATGGAGATTTGTGGATGTCATAATCTGATTGGGGGATGAATTATGATCTCCTAAGCTTTCTGCAATTTCTCCTCACAGGCAACACCACCATTAATCGACACTGGTGAGTGGCGCACCCCCACATTATCCGCCATGAATGCCTCTAGGAACTGAAGATTTATTGCCTTCTTCAAAGTTCAAACCCACGTGCATCAGATTCACGGGATAGACGAACAGTCCAGCATATTCGCCACAACCCGCATTAGTGGGTGGTCACCTAGCTTACCCGTCGACCGATCACCTTTGCCTGAGTGAGCGATCCTTGGTATTCTAAACCCAAACATATTTATGTGCCAAAAGATTGCATATGATGAATCTGCATATATCATACATTTCTAGAAAGCTAGGAACATGAGAGAATTAATACACCACTAAGCACGTGAAAGAAATTTCAAAGTGAATTGAGCATAGTCATGTTTGAAGCACTGATGCCTTAACATAGCAAGAGATTACAAGGATTAGTGATTACTTTAAGTTAAACTCTGCACTTTATCAGAGAATACTGCAGCAAACCAACAAGTGATAGCATTACCAATCTGGGGAACTGCCAAATGCGGGGACTGAAACATTATACTCTCAGGCAACAAATCATTGAAGTTCAAAACAGTGCCTCATCTTCCCAATGGTTAGTCCCTAAAACTTCTGATCTAGCAGAACCAGCCAATCTAGCAGAACCGATATCAAATCTGTCAAGATAGAGAACATGCATTAATTTTGTAGTACAGAGAACAGTATCAAAAAGAAAATCTAGCATCATTAGATGAATAATTAGGGGGAATGGGGAGGTATGAACAAGGGACAACAGGAAGAACAGTAAAGATGAATTAGTGATCTATGTTTCTCCTATGGCTGCCAGAGAAGGTTCTGCAGAAGTGAGGGGAGTGAGGAAGGAGCAGCGGGACGATGGATATTATATAGACCCCCATGGACAGGAGGAAGAGGTGAATCAACATTGGTAACTGACCTTCAATTATCAGCCAACGGAGAGTGCGTGCATTGATTGACATTTAATGGGCCCTGATTTACTTCCTAAATCAACCGACATCGATTCAACTCCAAACAACAACCGATGGTTCGCTATTCCGCCACTGCTCCATTGAGTTCCTGGTGAGGTGACCTGACAGACGGCACGTGTCACCCCCCAGCGCCCAGTGGAGTCGCTCGGCAAGCCGACCCTCCGATGCGAGCCACCAGCGCCCAGCGTCGGCGGCCACGCGAAAGTTGCCCATGGGGGCCGCAACGTGAAGCGGTTGCTGAACGAATTGACAATTTTTATTTTTAAGGTAAATCACGTAGGAAGGCCACTAAAGGCCCATTGGGCCGAATTTCACCAGAGACGCCGAAAAATGCGGCCAGAGCAGCGGCCCAGGACAATGGTTCGCGCTTGATAACAACAAACTAAGCCTGATTAGCGTGATTCACAACAAATCTGATGGTTGAGAATGCCCCAAGTTGATGGTCCGACGGCTGAAAACGGTAATGGTCTGAGAGGGTAGGAAAAGTGCTCAGTTATAATGTATTTAAATGATAAGATAAATATTTTTGGTATTTTATAATATAGATTGGAAAAGTAAAGATGCAAACAAAAGTAGATTGAAAGTTTATATGATAAGAGATAGACCCGGGGGCCATAGGTTTCACTAGTGGCTTCTCTCAAGATAGCATAAGTATTACGGTGGGTGAACAAATTACTGTCGAGCAATTGATAGAAAAGCGAATAATTCTGAGATTATCTAGGCATGATCATGTATATATGCATCACGTCCATGACAAGTAGACCGACTCCTGTCTGCATCTACTACTATTACTCCACACATCGACTGTTATCCAGCATGCATCTAGAGTATTATGTTCATGAAGAACAGAGTAACCCATTAAGAAAGATGACATGATGTAGATGGATAAACTCATGCAATATGATATAAACCCCATCTTTTTGTCCTTGATGGCAACAATACAATACGTGCCTTGCTGCCCCTGCTGTCACTGGGAAAGGACACTGCAAGATTGAACCAAAAGCTAAGCACTTCTCCCATTGCAAGAAAGATCAATCTAGTAGGCCAAACCAAATTGATAATTCAGAGAGACTCGCAAAGATAACTTAATCACACATAAAAGAATTCAGAGGAGATTCAAGTTTTTCTAGTAGATAAACTTGATCATAAACCCACAATTCATCGGATCTCGACAAACACTCCGCAAAAAGAGTTACATCGAATATATCACCAAGAAGATCGAGGAGAACTTTGTACTGAGATTCAAAGAGAGGGAAGAAGCCATCTAGCTAATAACTATGGACCCGAAGTCTGTGGTAAACTACTCTCAACTCATCGGAAGGGCCTTGGAGATGATGTAGAGGCCCTCCATGGTCGATTCCCCCTCCGGTGGAGCGTCGGCGAAGGCTCCAAGATGGGATCTCACGGATACAGAAGGTTACGATGGTGGAAATAGTTTTTTGTGTTCGCTTCTCATGTTTTCAGGGTACATGGGCATATATAGGAGGAAGAAGTAGGTCTGTGGACGCTTGAGGGACCCACGAGGGTGGGGGGCGTGCCCACCTGTAGGGGGCGCGCCGGGCACCCTCGTGGCCGCCTAACTTGTTTCTTGACTTTCACTCCAAGTCCTCTGGATCAGGTTTGTTGCAAAAAGATCGCTCCCGAAGGTTTCATTCTGTTTGGACTCCGTTTGATATTCCTTTTCTTCGAAACACTGAAATAGGCAAAAAAACAGTACTTCCGGTTGGGCCTCCAGTTAGTAGGTTAGTCCCAAAAATGATATAAAAGTGTAAAGTATAGCCCATAAACATCCAAAATGGGTAATATAATAGCATGGAACAATCAAAAATTATAGATACATTGGAGACGTATCAAGCATCCCCAAGCTTAATTCCTGCTCGCCCTCGAGTAGGTAAATGATAAAAACAGAATTTTTGATGTGGAATGCTACATAGCATAATTCTCAATGTAATTTTATTGATTGTGGCATGATTGTTCGGATCCAAATGATTCAAGATAAAAGCTTATAAAACATAAAAAAAATAGTAATACTTGAAGCATACTAACAAATAATCATGTCTTATCAAAATAGCATAGCCAAAGAAAGCTTATCCCTACAAAATCATATAGTTAGGCCATGCTTCATTTTCATTACACAAAATACTCCCATCATGCACAACCCCGGTTTCAGCCAAGCAATTGGTTCATACTTTTTAACGCACTTCAGCTTTTTCAACTCTTACGCAATACATGAGCGCAAGCCATGGATATAGCACTATATGTGGGATATGGTGGTGGTTGTGAAGACATAAAAGGGAGAAGATAGTCTCACATCAACTAGGCGTATCAACGGGCTATGGAGATGCCCATCAATAGATAACAATGTGAGTGAGTAGGGATTTCAATGCAACGGATGCACTAGAGCTATAAATATATGAAATCTCAACAAAAGAAACTAAGTAGGTGTGCATCCAACTTGCTTGATCACGAAGACCTAGGGCATTTTGAGAAAGCCCATCATTGGAATATACAAGCCAAGTTCTATAATGAAAAATTCCCACTAGTATATGAAAGTGACAACATAACAGACTCTTTATCATGAAGATCATGGTGCTACTCTTAAGCACAAGTGTGGAAAAGAGATAGTAGCATTGTCCCTTGTCTCTTTTCTCTCATCATTTTTTTTGTTTGGCCTTTCTCTTTTTTTATTTGGCCTTTCTTTTTTTTATTTGGTGGGCTCTTTGGCCTCTTTTTTTTGTAAAGTCCGAAGTCTCATCCCGACTTGTGCGGAATCATAGTCTTCTTCATCCTTTCCTCACTTGGGACGATGCTCTAATAATGAAGATCATCACACTTTTATTCATTTACAACTCAAGGTTACAACTCAATACTTTGAACAAAATATGACTCTATATGAATGCCTCTGGCGGTGTACCGAGATATGCAATGAATCAAGAGTGACATGTAATAAAAATTATGAAGGTGGCCTTGCCACAAATACAATGTCAACTACATGATCACGCAAAGAGCAATATGACAATGATGGAACGTGTCATAATAAACAGAACGGTGGAAAGTTGTATGGCAATATATCTCGGAATGGCTATGGAAATGCCATAATAGGTAGGTATGGTGGCTGTTTTGAGGAAGGTAAATAATGGGTGCATGATACCGGCGAAAGTTGCGTGACATAATGGAGGCTAGCAAAGTGGAAGGGTGAGTGTGCATATATCCATGGACTCACATTAGTCATAAAGAACTCATATACTTATTGCAAAAGTCTACTTGCCCTCGAAGCAAAGTACTACTACGCATGCTCCTAGGGGAAGGGTTGGTAGGAGTTAACCATCGTGCGATCCTGACCTCCACTCATAAGGAAGAGAATTAAAAGAGCACCCCATGCAACAAATTTGTCACACAACTTTTACCATACGTGCATGCTATGGGACTTGCCAACTTCAACACAAGTATTTCTCAATTTCATAATTACCCAACTAGCATGACTCTAACATTACCACCTTTATATCTCAAAATAATTATCAAGCATAAAATTGATCATAGTGTTTAATGCACTTCCTATGATAGTTTTTATTATACCCAACTTGGATGCTCATCATTCTAGGATCAAATTTATAACCATAGCAAATACCATGTTGTTCTAAAAGACTCTCAAAGTAATATAAGTGAAGCATGAGAGATCAACGATTTCTTCAAAATTAAGTCACCGCCGTGCTCTAAAAATATAAGTGAAGCACAGAGAGCAAAACTATCTAGCTCAAAAGATATAAGTGAAGCACATAGACTGTTCTAATAAATTCTAATCAAGTGGGCTTCTCCCAAAAGGTGTGTACACCAAGGATGATTGTGGAAATCTAAAAAGCAAAGACTCATATCATACATAACGCTCCAAGCACAACACATATCATGAGGCGAATAAAAATATAGCTCCACGTAAAGTTACCGATAGACGAAGACTAAAGAGAGGATGCCTTCCGGGGCATCCCAAGCTTTAGGCTTTTGGTTATCCTTGAATATCTTGGGGTGCCATGGGCATCCCTAAGCTTAGGCTCTTACCACTCCTTATTCCATAATCCATCAAATCTTTACCCAAAACTTGAAAACTTCACAACACAAAACTCAACAGGAAATCTCATAAGCTCCGTTAGTGCAAGAAAGAAAAACCACCACATAAGGTACTGTAATGAACTCATTCTTTATTTATATTGGTGTTAAACCTACTGTATTCCAACTTCTCTATGGTTCATACCCTATATACTAGCCATAGATGCATCAAAATAAGCAAACAACACACGAAAAACAGAATCTGTCAAAAACAGAACAGTCTGTAGAAATCTGTAACTCTCGAATACTTCTGGAAATTGAAAAATCCTACCAAAATAGGAAGTCCTGGGAACTTTGTATATTTATCTACAGCAAAAAGAATCAACACAAAATCACGTTTCTATGAGTTACTAAAATTATTTTCGTGCGTGCAAAGTTTCTGTTTTTCAGCAGAATCAAATTAACTATCACCATAGGTTATCCTATAGGTTCTACTTGGCACAAACACTAATTAAAACATAAATACACATATAAACAGAAGCTAGATGACAAATTTATTACTAAACAGAAGCAAAAACAAAAACAAAGATAAAATTGGGTTGCCTCCCAACTAGCGCTATCGTTTAACGCCCCTAGCTAGGCACAAAAGCGAGGATAGATCTAAGTAGTGCCATCATTGGCACTCAATTCATAAGTAGCTCGCATGATAGATTCATAAGGTCATTTGACTTTCTTTCTTGGAAAGTGCTCCATGCCTTTCCTTAATGGAAATTAGAATCTAATATTCCCTTCCTTCATATCAATAATCGCACCAATCGTTCTAAGAAAAGGTCTACCAAGAATAATAGGACAAGAAAGATTGCAATCTATATCAAGAACAAAAAAATCTATGGGCACATAGTTCCTATTTGCAACAGTAAGAACATCATTGATTCTTCCCATAGGCTTTTTAGTTGTGGAATCCGCAAGGTGCAAATTCAAAGAGCAATCATCAATATCATGGAAACCTAGAATATCACATAAAGTTTTCGGAATCGTGGAAACACTAGCACCCAAATCACACAAAGCATAACACTCAAGATCTTTAATTTTAATTTTTATAGTAGGTTCCCACTCATCATAAAGTTTTCTAGGTATAGAAACTTCCAATTTAAGTTTTTCATCATAAGATTGCATCAAGGCATCAACAATATGTTTGGTAAAAGCTTTATTTTGACTATAAGCATGAGGAGAATTCAACACAGATTGCAACAAGGAAATACAATATAGTAAAGAACAATTATCATAATTAAATTCCTTGAAATCCAAGATAGTGGGTTCAATGCTTTAAAGTCTTGACCTCTCCAATCCCACTTTTACCAAATTTAGCATCAAGATCTAAAAACTCCGAATCATTGGGACGCCTTTTAACTAATGTAGACTCATCTCCAGTCCCATCATTATCAAGATTCATATTGCAAAACAAGGATCTAATAGGGGACACATCAATAACTTTTAGATCTTCATCATTATTTTCATGGAAACTAGAAGAGCACGCTTTTACAAAGCGATCTTTCTTAGCACGCAATCTAGCGGTTCTTTCCTTGCACTCATCAATGGAAATTCTCATAGCCTTGAGAGACTCATTGATATCATGTTTAGGAGGAGTAGATCTAAGTTTCAAAGAGTCAACATCAAGCGAAAGTCTATCAATGTTCCTAGCCAAATCATCAACTTAAGCAATTTTTCCTCAAGCAAAGCATTAAAATTCTTTTGAGAGATCATAAATTCTTTAACGCTATTCTCAAAATCAGAGGGCATCTTATTAAAATTACCATAAGAATTATTGTAGGAATTTCCATAATTATTAGAGGAATTACTAGGGAACGGTCAAGGATTAAAGTTTCATCTATAAGCATTGTTACCAAAATTATTCCTACCAACAAAATTCACATCCATAGATTCATTATTATTCTCAATCAAAGTAGACAAAGGCATATCATTGGCATCAATAGAAGCACTCTTAGTAGCAAACAATTTCATAAGTTCATCCATCTTTCCACTCAAAACATTAATTTCTTCTATAGCATGCACTTTTTTACTAGTAGATCTTTCGGTGTGCCATTGAGAATAATTAGCCATATTATTGTCAAGGAGTTTGGTAGCTTCTTCTAAGGTGATTTCCTTAAACGTGCCTCCCGCGGCCGAATCTAAAAGATTTCTAGAAGCAAAATTCAATCCGGCATAAAAGTTTTGTATAATCATCCATAAATTCAAACCATGAGTGGGGCAATTGCGAATCATCAATTTCATTCTTTCCCAAGATTGGGCAACATGCTCATGATCAAGTTGTTTAAAATTCATAATATCGTTCCTAAGAGAGATGATCTTAGCGGGAGGAAAATACTTAGAGATAAAAGCATCCTTGCACTTATTCCATGAATCAATACTATTCTTAGGCAAAGACGAAAACCAAACTTTAGCACGATCTCTAAGTGAAAACGGAAATAACTTCAATTTAACAATATCATTATCCGTATCTTTCTTCTTTTGCATCTCACACAAATCAACAAAATTGTTTAGATGGGTAGCGGCATCTTCACTAGGAAGGCCGGAGAATTGGTCTTTCATAACAAGATTCAGCAAAGCAGCATTGATTTCACAAGACTCAACATCATTAAGAAGAGCAATCGGAGTACTAAGGAAATCGTTATTATTGGTATTGGAAAAGTCACACAATTTGGTATTATCTTGCGCCATAGCAACAAGCAATCCAACACACAAGCAAACAAAAAGGCGAGCGAAAGAGAGAGGAGATTGGGAAAGAGAGGGCGAATAAAACGGCAAGGGTGAAGTGGGGGAGAGGAAAACGAGAGGTAAATGGCAAATAATGTAAGTGCGAGGGAGATGAGTTTGTGATGGGTACTTGGTATGTCTTGACTTGAGCGAAGACCTCCCCGGCAACGGCGCCAGAAATCCTTCTTGCTACGTCTTGAGCTTGCGTTGGTTTTCCTTGAAGAGGAAAGGGTGATACCGCAATAGTAGCGTAAGTATTTCCCTCGGTTTTTGAGAACCAAGGTATCAATCCAGTAGGAGGCTCCTCAGAAGTCCCACGCACCTACACAAACAAACAAGAACTCGCAACCAATACAATAAACGGGTTGTCAATCCCTTCACAGCCACTTGTGAAAGTGAGATCTGATAGACATAATATGATAAGATAAATATTTTTGGTATTTTATAATATATATTGGAAAAGTAAAGATGCAAATAAAAGTGGATTGAAAGCTTATATGATAAGAGATAGACCCGGGGGCCATAGGTTTCACTAGTGGCTTCTCTCAAGACAGCATAAGTATTACGGTGGGTGAACAAATTACTGTCGAGCAATTGATAGAAAAGCGAATAATTATGAGATTATCTAGTTATGATCATGTATATAGGCATCACGTCCGTGAAAAGTAGACCGACTCCTGCCAGCATCTACTACTATTACTCCACACATCAACTGCTATCCATCATGCATCTAGAGTATTAAGTTCATGAAGAACAGAGTAACGCATTAAGAAAGATGACATGATGTAGAGGGATAAACTCATGCAATATGATATAAACCCCATCTTTTTATCCTCGATGGCAACAATACAATACGTGCCTTGCTGCCCCTGCTGTCACTGGGAAGGGACACCGCAAGATTGAACCCAAAGCTAAGCACTTCTCCCATTGCAAGAAAGATCAATCTAGTAGGCCAAACCAAACTGATAATTCGAAGAGACTTGCAAAGATAACTTAATCACACATAAAAGAATTCAGAGGAGATTCAAATATTTCTAGTAGATAAACTTGATCATAAACCCACAATTCATCGGATCTTGATAAACACTCCGCAGAAAGAGTTACATCGAATAGATCTCCAAGAAGATCAAGGAGAACGTTGTATTGACATTCAAAGAGAGAGAAGAAGCCATCTAGCTAATAACTATGGACCCCAAGGTCTGTGGTAAACTACTCAGAACACATCAGAAGGGCCTTGAAGATAATGTAGAGGCCCTCCATGGTTGATTCCCCCTCCGGTGGAGCACCGACGAAGTCTCCAAGATGGGATCTCGCGGATACAGAAGGTTACGGCGGTGGAAATAATTTTTCGTGGTCGCTTCTGATGTTTTCAGGGTACATTGGTATATATAGGAGGAAGAAGTAGGTTGATGGATGCTCGAGGGGTCCACGAGGGTGGGGGCGCGCCCACCTGTAAGGGGCGCGCCGGGCACCCTCATGGCTGCCTCGCTTGTTTCTTGACTTCCACTCCAAGTCCTGTAGATCACGTTTGTTCCAAAAAGATTGCTCCTGAAGGTTTCATTCCGTTTGGACTCCGTTTGATATTCCTTTTCTTCGAAACACTGAAATAGGCAAAAAAACAGCAGTTCGGGTTGGGCCTCCGGTTAGTAGGTTAGTCCCAAAAATGATATAAAAGTGTAAAGTAAAGCCCATAAACATCCAAAACGGGTAACATAATAGCATGGAACAATAAAAAATTATAGATTCGTTGGAGATGTATCAAGCATCCCCAAGCTTAATTCCTGCTCGTCCTCGAGTAGGTAAATGATAAAAACAGAATTTTTGATGTGAAATGCTACCTAGCATAATTCTCAATGTAATTTTCTTTATTGTGGCATGATTGTTCAGATCCAATGATTCAAGATAAAAGCTTATAAAACATAAAAAATAGTAATACTCGAAGCATACTAACAAATAATCATGTCTTATCAAAATAGCATAGCCAAAGAAAGCTTATCCCTACAAAATCATATAGTTAGGCCATGCTTCATTTTCATTACACAAAATACTCCCATGCACAACCCCGGTTTCCGCCAAGCAATTGGTTCATACTTTTGAATGCGCTTCAGCTTTTTCAACTCTTACGCAATACATGAGCGCAAGCCATGGACATAGCAACATATGTGGTATATGGTGGTGGTTGTGAAGACAAAAAAGTGAGAAGATGGTCTCACATCAACTAGGCGTATCAACGGGCTATGGAGATGCCCATCAATAGATATCAATGTGAGTTAGTAGGGATTGCCATGCAACGGATGCACTAGAGCTATAAATATATGAAAGCTCAACAAAAGAAACTAAGTGGGTGTGCATCCAACTTGCTTGCTCACGAAGACCTAGGGCATTTTGAGAAAGCCCATCATTGGAATATACAAGCCAAGTTCTATAATGAAAAATTCCCACTAGTATATGAAAGTGATAACATAAGAGACTCTATCATGAAGACCATGGTGCTACTCTGAAGCACAAGTGTGGAAAAGAGAAAGTAGCATTGTCCCTTCTCTCTTTTCTCTCATCATTTTTTGTTTGGCTTTTCTCTTTTTTTTCATTTGGTCTTTCTTTCTTTGGTGGGTTCTTTGGCCTCTTTTTTTTGTAAAGTCCGAAGTCTCATCCCGACTTGTGGGGGAATCATAGTCTTCATCATCCTTTCCTCACTTGGGACGATGCTCTAATAATGAAGATCATCACACTTTTATTAATTTACAAATCAAGGTTACAACTCAATACTTAGAACAAAATATGACTCTATATGAATGCCTCCAGCGGTGTACCGGGATATGCAATGAATCAAGAGTGACATGTATGAAAAATTATGAATTTGGCCTTGCCACAAATACAATGTCAACTACATGATCATGCAAAGAGCAATATGACAATGATGGAACATGTCATAATAAACAGAATGGTGTAAAGTTGCATGGCAATATATCTCAGAATGGCTATGGAAATGCCATAATAGGTAGGTATGGTGGATGTTTTGAGGAAGGTAAATAATGGGTGCATGATACCGGCGAGGGGCAGCAATATATCTCGGAATAGCTTTGGGTTCAATCTTGCGGTGTCCTTTCCCAGTGACAGCAGGGGCAGCAAGGCACGTATTGTATTGTTGCCATCGAGGATAAAAAGATGGGGTTTATATCATATTGTTTGAGTTTATCCCTCTACATCATGTCATCTTGCTTAATGCGTTACTCAGTTTTTATGAACTTAATACTCTAGATGCATGCTGGATAGCGGTCGACGTGTGGAGTAATAGTAGTAGATGCAGGGAGGAGTCGGTCTACTTATCACAGACGTGATGCCTATAAACATGATCATGCCCAGATATTCTCATAACTATGCACTTTTTTATCAATTGCTTGATAGTAATTTGTTCACCCACCGTAATACTTATGCTATCTCGAGAAAAGCCACTAGTGAAACCTATGGCCCCCGGGTCTATCTTCCATTATATAAGTTTCCAATCTACTTTATTTTGCAATCTTTACTTTTCAATCTATATCATAAAAATACCAAAAATATTTATCTTATCTTATTATCTCTATCGGATCTCACTTTTGCAAGTGGCCATGAAGGGATTAACAACCCCTTTATGGCGTTGGTTGCGAGTTTCTTGTTTGTTTGTGTAGGTACGAGGGACTTGCGTGAAGCCTCCTACTGGATTGGTACCTTGGTTCTCAAAAACTGAGGGAAATACTTACGCTACTTTGCTGCATCACCCTTTCCTCTTCAAGGGAAAACCAACGCAATGCTCAAGAGGTGGCAATCATATTAATTAAGAGCTCCCACTTAGATAGACATCCCTCAAGTCGTCTAAATGCTACGTGATCAAAATCAACTAAACCATGTCCGACCATAACGTGAGATGGAGTAGTCATCAATGGTGAACATCTCTATGTCGATCATATCTACTATATGATTCACGTTCTACCTTTTGGTCTCCAGCGTTCCGAGGCTATGTTTGTATATGCTATGCTCGTCAAGTTTAACCCGAGTATTCCGCTTGTGCAAATCTGGCTTGCACCCGTTGTATGTGAACGTAGAGCCTATCACACCCAATCATCACATGGTGTCTCAGCACGAAGAACTTTCGCAACGGTGCATACTTGGGGAGAACACTTATACCTTGAAATTTAGTTAAGGGATCATCTTATACTGCTACCACCGTACTAAGCAAAATAAGATGCATAAAGATAAACATCACATGAGCTTTTGATCTCCATCACAAAAGCAATGTCATGATCTCCATCATCACTGGCTTGACACCTTGATCTCCATCGTAGCGTCGTGGTCGTCTCGCCAACTATTGCTTATACAGCTATCGCTACCGCTTACTGATAAAGTAAAGCAATTACATGGCATTTGCATTTCATACAATAAAGCAACAACCATAAGGCTCCTGCCAGTTGTTGATAACTTTTACAAAACATGATCATCTCATACAAAAATGTATATCACATCATGTCTTGACCATATCACATCACAACATGCCCTGCAAAAACAAGTTAGACGTCCTCTACTTTGTTGTTGCAAGTTTTACGTGGCTGCTACGGGCTTCTAGCAAGAACCGTTCTTACCTATGGCACAAAACCACAACGATGATTTATCAAGTTTGCTATTTTAACCTTCAACAAGGACTGGCCGCAGTCAAATTCAATTCAAATAAAATTGGAGAAACAGATACCCGTTAGCCATCTTTATGCAAAACTAGTTGCATGTCTGTCGGTGGAACCGGTCTCATGAACATGGTCATGTAAGGTTGGTCCGGGCCGCTTCATCCAACAATACCACCGAATCAAAATAAGACACTGGTGGTAAGCTATGACGATCACCACCCATAATTCTTTGTTATCTACTCATGCATATCATCTACGCATAAACCTAGCTCTGATACCACTATTGGGAAATGTAGCATGCAATTTCAAAAAAATACCTATGCTCACGCAAGATCTATCTAGACGATGGATAGCAACAAGATGGGGAGAGTGTGTCCATGTACCCATGTAGACCGAAAGCATAAGCATTTGTTAATGTGGTTGATGTAGTCAAACTTCTTCTCGTTTCGACCAATCAAGCACCAAACATACGGCACCTCCGAGTTCTACACACGTTTAGCTCGATAACGTCCCTCGAACTCTTGATCTAGCAAAGTGTCGAGGGAGAGTTGCGTCAGCACAACAGCATGGCGACGGTGACGGTGAAGTGATCCACGCAGGGCTTCGCCTAAGCACTTCGAGAATATCACCGGATTCGTAAGCTGTTGAGGGGGCACCGCACGCGGCTAGGAATAGTTTATGTGTGTTCTGAACGAAATATGCCCTAGAGGCAATAATAAAGTTGTTATTTTATATTTCCTTATACCATGATTAATGTTTATTTTTCATGCTAGAATTGTATTAACCGAAAACTTGATACATGTGTGGATACACAGACAAAACACTGTGTCCCTGGTATGCCTCTACTTGACTAGCTCGTTGATCAAAGATGGTTAAGTTTCCTAGCCATGGATATGTGTTGTCATTTGATGAACATGATCACATCATTAGGAGAATGATGTGATGGACAAGACCCATCCGTTAGCTTAGCATAATAATGATCGTTTAGTTTTATTGCTACGACTTTCTTCATGTCAAATACATATTCCTCTGACTATAAGATTATGCAACTCCCGTACAGCACAGGAATGCCTTGCGTGCTATCAAACGTCACAATGTAACTAATAAAGATGCTCTACAGGTATCTCCGAAGGTGTTTGAAGGGTTGGCATAGATCGAGATTAGGATTTGTCACTCCGACTATCGGAGAGGTACCTCTGGGCCCTCTCGGTAATGCACATCATATGAAGCCTTGCAAGCAATGTGACTAATGGGTTAGTTGCAGGATGATGCATCACGGAATGAGTCAAGAGACTTGCCGATAACAATATTGAACTAGGTATGAAGATACCAGCGATCGAATCTCGGGCAAGTAACATACAATGACAAAGGGAATAATGTATGATGACATTGCGGTTCGATCGATAAAGATCTCCATAGAATATGTGGGAACCAATATAAGCATCCAGGTTCCGCTATGGGTTATTGACCGGAGAGGTGTCTCGGTCATGTCTACATAGTTCTCGAACCCGTAGGGTCCGCACGCTTAAACGTTTGATAATGATATGTATTATATGAGTTATGTGTTTTGGTGACCGAAGGTTGTTCGGAGTACTAGATGAGATCGTGGACATGATGACGAGTCTCAAAATGGTCAAGAGGTAGAGATTGATATATTGGAAGGTGGTATTCGGACACCTGAAGGGTTCCGAAGTGTGTCGGGTACATACCAGAGTACCGGAGGGATTACCGGAACACCCCGGTGGAAGATATGGGCCATATGGGCCATGGGAGGGAGGCTAACCAGCCCACAAGGGGTCTGGTGCGCCCCCCACAAGGGAGGAGTCTGAATTGGACAAGGGAAAGGGGGCACGACCCCCCTTTCTTTCTCCTCTCCCTCTCCTTCCCTCTTTCCACCTCCATGAGAAGGAAAAAGGGGGGGGGCGAATCTTACTAGGAGTGGAGTCCTAGTAGGACTCCCCCCTTTGGAACTCCCCCTTGGTGGTTGGCCTCCTCCTCTCCTCCTTTATATACGGGGGCGGGGCCACCCCAAAGGCACACTAATTGTTTAGCAGTGTGCGGTGCCCCCCTCCACCGTTTACTCCTCCGGTCGTATCATTGTAGTGCTTAGGCGAGGCCCTGCGTGGATCACTTCGCCAACACCATCATCATGCTGTCGTGCTGAGGGAACTCATTGACTCCTTCATGGCTCTACTAGATCAAGAGTTCGAGGGACGTCATCGAGCTGAACATGTGCAGAACTCGGAGGTGTCGTACGTACGGTACTTGATCGGTTTATACGAGAAGACGTTCGACTACATCAACTGCGTTAAGTTAACACTTCTGCTTTCGGTCTACAAGGGTGTGTGGACACACTCTCCCCTCTCGTTGCTATGCATCTCCTAGATAGATCTTGCGTGAGTGTAGGATTTTTTTTAAATTGCATGCTACATTTCCCAATAGTGGCATCCGAGCCAGGTCTATGCATAGATGATATGCATGAGTAGAACACAAAGAGTTGTGGGCGGCGATCGTCATACTGCTTACCACCAATGCTATATTTCTATTCGACGGTATTGTTGGATGAAGCGGCCCGGACCAGCCTTACATTAGCGCGTTCATGAGACCGGTTCCACCGACAAACATGCAACTAGTTTTGCATAAAGGTGGCTGGCGGGTGTCAGTTTCTCCAACTTTAGTTGAATCAAATTTTACTACGGCCGGTCCTTGTGAAGGTTAAAACAGCAAACTTGATAAATCACCGTTGTGGTTTTTGTGTTGTAGGTTTGTACGGTTCAGGCTAGTAGCCCGTAGCAGCCACGTAAAACTTGCTACAACAAAGTAGAGGACGTCTAACTTGTTTTTGCAGGGCATGTTGTGATGTGATACGGTCAAGAATAATGTGATATACGTTGTTGTATGAGATGATCATGTTTTGTAAAAATCATCGACAACTGGTAGGAGCCATATGGTTGTCACTTTATTGTATGAAATACAAGCGCTATGTAATTGCTTTACTTTATCACTAAGCGGTAGCGATAGTCATAGAAGCAATGGTTGGCGAGACGACCACGACGCTACGATGGAGATCAAGGTGTATGGCCGGTGATGATGGAGATCATGATGTTGCTCCGATGATGGAGATCAAAAGCACAAGATGATGATGGCCATATCATGTCACATATTTTGATTGCATGTGATGTTTATCTTTTATGCATCTTATTTTGCTTAGTACGGCAGTAGCATTATAAGATGATCCCTTACTAAAATTTCAAGGTATAAGTGTTCTCCCCGAGTATGCACCATTGCGAAAGTTCTTCGTGCTGAGACACCACATGATGATCGGGTGTGATAGGCTCTATGTTCAAATACAAAGGGTGCAAGCCAGATTTGCACAAGCAGAATACTAGGGTTAAACATGACGAGCCTAGTGAAAGATCGTGGATGTAGCCTAGAGGGGGGTGAATAGGCGCTTTAAAATAATTATGGTTTAGGATTGAACAAATGCGGAATAAACCTAGTGGTTAATTTGTCAAGCACCAAACCTACAACAACTAGGCTCACCTATGTGCACCAACAACTTATGCTAAGCAAGATAATAAACTAAGTGATAGAAAGATATATGACAAGAAACAATATGGCTATCACAAAGTAAAGTGCATAAGTAAAGGGCTCGGGTAAGAGATAACCGATGCACGCAGAGACGATGATGTATCCCGAAGTTCACACCCTTGCGGATGCTAATCTCTGTTTGGAGCGGTGTGGGGGCACAATGCTCCCCAAGAAGCCACTAGGGCCACCGTAATCTCCTCACGCCCTCACATAATGCAAGATGTCGTGACTCACTAAGGGACCCTTGAGGGCGGTCACCGAACCCGTACAAATAACAATCCTTGGGGGTGGTCACCGAACCCGTACACTTTGGCAACCCTTGGGGGAGGTCATCGGTACCCGTCAAATTGCTCGGGGCGATCTCCACAACCTAATTGGAGACCCCGGCGCTTGCCCGGCGCTTTACACCACAATGATTGAGCTCCGAACAACACCAACCGTCTAGGGCGCCAAGGCACCCAAGAGGAACAAGCTCTAGGGTGCCCAAATTCCCAAGAGTAATAATCTTCTCAAACTTCACTTCCATGTATCACCGTGGAGAACTCAAATCGATGCACCAAATGCAATGGCAAGGGCACACGGAGTGCCCAAGTCCTTCTCTTCAAAATCCCACCAAAGCAACTAATGCTAGGGAGGAAAATGAGAGGAAGAACGAAAGAAGAACACGAAGAACTCCAAGATCTAGATCCAAGGGGTTCCCCTCACTTAGAGGAGAAAGTGATTGGTGGAAACATGGATCTAGATCTCCTCTCTCTTTTCCCTCAAGAACTAGCAAGAAACATTGGAGGGATTGAGAGTTAGCAAGCTCGAAGAAGGTCAACAATGGGGGAAGAACATGAGCTCAAGAGGTAAAGTTCATTGGGGAAGAAGACCCCCTTTTATAGGTGGGAAAAAATCCAACCGTTATGCTCACAACCCGCACAGAGCGGTACTACCGCTCGACCTCACGGTACTACCGCAAGGGGTAGCGGTACTACTGCTTGCGAGCGGTACTAAAAAAAATACATTTGTGCCTAACACCACTGGACTTGTGACGAGTTTTTGGTCCGGAGCTGTACTACTGTTGTAGTAGCCACGGTAGTACCGCACTAGAGTAGTAGTAAAAAATTACATCCGCTCCTGTCCGCGGTAGTACCGCTGCAGCCTTTTCAGAACACCAAAACTGACACAACTTCTGCAAACGGACTCCGAATTCAACGAAACCAAGTTTGTTGGAAAGCTAGCGACAAGGGCTAACACAATCTTGATAGAAATAACAACAATAAGCAGATTGGAAAATTCCCATGAGAAAATGGTGAGAACCCTTCCTCAAAAAAGACCGGTAAAACCTCCAACACCGAAAATGAGATAGAAGAAGCATATGAAATCCGTCTTTGAAGTACTAGAGCTTTTCATGAAGATAACCACAAGATCTAAAACCTCAAAATACAAAACAAATAAGAATCGAGAAAGATGATGCAAGGAGGCAATGGTTTGAGCTCTCGACGAATGATACGATCAAGCTACTCACTTGAGAGCCCCCCTTGATAGTATGGCTATCGATCCTATAACCCAGTCTCCAAACTATCACCATGAGACCGGTAAAATATAAAACCTATCAAGGGAAAACCTTTGCCTTGCATGAAGTCCACTTGAGCTAGATGATGACGATCTTGACTCCCTCAAGTTGGACCACCTTTCTTGATTGCGTTCGCTCGATTAAGACTAGTTGATTGCTCCCCCATACTCCACTATGGTGAGACACTCTTTGGCACATCTTCACAAGTCCATTGATACCATAATGGACGGCAAGCTACAAGCATGATTTCTTCGTGATGCTCCACTTGAACTTGCACAACACAACCTTGATTTGATGTCATCCTCCATGGGTTGTATGTGATCTTCCTCTTGATGCAAGCCCATGGAAGCAAACCTAACCCCACATAGAACTCTCACAAATACCATGGGTTAGTACACAAAGCGCAATGGACAATGCTTACCCAACCGTGAGATCATTGATCCCACTCGGTGTATCTTCTATGCTTTGTGTTATGATCAACTTGAATCACTCTCTGTACTTAGTCTTGATCAACCTTGACTCTTTCCAACTCTCTTCATTTGGATGATGTCTTGAAGGTAAACATGAATGATCACACAATCTTGTTCTTCAAGACATGCTTGCAATAAGCTCAATACTCACGTGACCAATCTTTGGATAATTCCTTAATAGCACCTTGGTCAACTCATAAACTCCTTGAAACCAACACATGTACTTCAAGAAATGCCTATGGACAAATCCTTCAAATATAACTCAATGCAACCATTAGTACATAGAGAATGTCATCAATTACCAAAACCACGCATGGGGGCGCCGCATGTCCTTTCACCTAGCATATACAGATATGGCCTCGGAACACTAGAGACCGAAAGGTCGAACGTGAATCATATAGTAGATATGATCAACATAGATATATTCACCATTGATGACTACCCCATCTCACGTGATGATCGTACATGGGTTAGTAGATTTGGATCACATTACACGTAGATGACTTGAGGGATGTCAGTTTAAGTGGGAGTTCTTAAGTAATTTGATTAATTGAACTTTAATTTATCATGAACTTAGTCCTGATAGTATTTACAAATTATGTTGTAGATCAATAGCTCGTGTTACAACTCCCCTATGTTTTTTAATATGTTCCTAGAGAAAAAGTTGAAAGATGATAGTAGCAATGATGCAGATTGGGTCCATGATGTGAGGTTTATCCTCATTGCTCCATAGAAGAATTATGTCCTTGATGCACCACTAGGTGACAAAACTATTGCAGAAGTAGATGCAGACATTATGAACGTTCGGCTAGCTCAATATGATGACTACTTGATAGTTTAGTGCACCATGCTTTATGGCTTAGAAACAGGACTTCAAAGACGTATTGAACTTCATGGACCATATGAGATGTTCCAGGAGTTGAAGTTAATATTTCAAGCAAATGCCCAAGTTGAGAGATATGAAGTCTCCAACAAGTTCTATAGCTAAAAGATGGAGGAGAATAGCTCAGCTAGTGAGCATGTGCTCAGATTGACTGGGTACTACAATTGCTTGAGTCAAGTGGGAGTTAATCTTCCAGATAAGATAGTGATTGACAGAGTTCTCTAGTCACCATCACCAAGTCACTGGAACTTCGTGATGAATTATAATATGCAAGGGACGACGAAAGCAATTCCTGGGCTTGTCGTGATGCTAAAATCGACGAAGGTAGAAATCAAGAAAAAGCATCAAGTGTTGATGATTAAAAAAGACCACTAGTTTCAAGAAAAGGGCAAAGGGAAAGAAAGGGAACTTCAAGAAGAATGGCAAGCAAGTTGTCACTCCCGTGAAGAAGCCGAAATTTGGACCTAAGCCTGAAACTGAGTGCTTTTACTGCAAAGGAAATGGTCATTGGAAGCGGAACTACCCCAAATGTTTGGTGGATAAGAAGGATGGCAATGTTAACAAATGTATATTTGATATACATGTTATTGATGTGTGCCTTACGAGTGCTCGTAGTAACCCTTAGGTATTTGATACTTGTTCGGTTGCTAAGATTAGTAACTCGAAACAGGAGTTACAGAATAAATAGAGACTAGTTGAGGGTGAAGTTATGATGTGTGTTGGAAGTGGTTCCAAGATTGATATGATCATCATCGCACACTCCCTATACTTTCGGGATTAGTGTTGAACCTAAATAAATATTATTTGGTGTTTACGTTGAGCATAAATATGATTAGATCATGTTTATTGCAATACGGTCATTCATTTAAGACAGATAATAATTGTTATTCTGTTTACATGAATAAAACCTTCTATGGTCATACACCCTATGTTAATGGTTTACTGAATATCGATCGTAGTAATACACATATTCATAATATTGATGCAAAAAGATGCAAAGTTAATAATGATAGTGCAACAGATCTATGGCACTACCGTTTAGGTCATATCGATGTAAAGCGCATGAAGAAAATCCATGCAGATGGACTTTTGGAATCACTTGATTATGAATCATTTGATACTTGCAAACCATGCCTTATGGGCAAGATGACTAAAACTTCATTCTCCGGAACAATGGGACGAGCTAATGACTTATTGGAAATAATCATTGTTCAAGAAATCTTTCGATTCACCGATTAATCTTCCGATTAATCGCTAATCGGGGGGTGAACAATAAGACTATGCCTTATCTTTGCCGTTTATCTTTTGGACTGATTTATCATTCTGACAAGCGATTTATTGGGAATCTACCAATAAATCAGACCTATTCATAGCACCATGTTTGCAAAAAACTATGTTTATTTATGTTTTGTGGACCTTGTTACGGAATATGTACTATTGTCCTATTTTTTTTGTCATTATACGAGGATACAAAGGCTAGAAATCAAGGTAACACTTTTTTCAAATATTGTTTTAGTGTTGAATATAGCGTATTTCAGTGTTAGGAACCTGAGATTTGCAAAAAAAATCTGATTAATAGTCGACCAATAAAATCTATTAGTCGGCTGATTTCCGAGTAATCTCTAATCCCTAGCTGACCGAGACGATAACGATAAGTGATATCCTCAACATTGGAAATAATACATACCAATATATGCGGTCCGATGATTGTTGAGGCTCGTGATGGATATCGTTTTTTCTGACCTTCATAGATTATTTGAGCAGATATGGGTATATCTACTTAATGAAACACAAGTCTGAAACATTTGAAAAGTTCAAAGAATTTCAGAGTGAAGTGGAGAATCATCGTAACAAGAAAATAAAGTTTCTATGATCTGATCATGGAGGTGAATAATTGAGTTACGAGTTTGGCCTTCATTTAAAACAATGTGGAATAGTTTCACAGCTCATGCCACCTGGAACACCACAGCATAATGGTGTGTCTGAACGTCGTAACCGCATTTTATTGGATATGGTGCGATCTATGATGTCTCTTACCAGTTTACCACTATCATTTTGGGGTTATGAATTAGAGACAACTGCATTCACTTTAAACAGGGCACCGTCAAAGTCCGTTGAGATGACACCGTATGAACTTTGGTTTGGTGACGAACCTAAGTTGCTCTTTCTTAAAGTTTGGGGATGTGATGCTTATGTCAAAAGGCTTCAGCCCAATAAGCTCAAAACCAAATCGTAGAAGTGCGTCTTCATACGGTACCCTAAGGAAACAATTGGGTACACCTTCTACCGCAAGTCTGAAGGCAAGATTTTTTGTTGCTAAGAACAGAACCTTTCTAAAGAAGAAGTTTCTCTCGTAAGAAGTGAGTGGGAGGAAAGTAGAACTTGATGAGGTAATTGTACCTTCTCTCAATTTGGAAAGTAGCTCATTAGAGAAATCCGTTCCCGTGATGCCTACACCAACTGGAGAGGAAGCTAATGATAATGATCATAAAACTTCAGATCAAGTTGCTACACAACCTCGTAAGTCAACCAGAGCACGATCCGCACCAGAGTGGTATAGTAGTCCTATTCTGGAAGTTATGTTACTTGAACATGACGAACCTATGAACTATGAAGAAGCTATGATTAGCCCAGATTCTGGCAGATGGCTTGAGGCATTAAGGGAGTCCTGGATTAAGGGGTCCTCGGACAGCCGGACTATATACTTTGGCCGGACTATTGGACTATGAAGATACAAGATTGAAGACTTCGCCCCGTGTCCGGATGGGACTCTCCTTTGCGTGGAAGGCAAGCTTGGCAATTCGGATATGTAGATCTCCTTCTCTGTAACCGACTATGTGTAACCCTAGCCCCCTTCGGTGTCTATATAAACCGGAGGGTTTAGTCCATAGGACCACAACAATCATAATCATGGGCTAGCTTCTAGGGTTTAGCCTCTACGATCTCGTGGTACATCAACTCTTGTAATACTCATATCATCAAGATCAATCAAGCAGGAAGTAGGGTATTACCTCCATCGAGAGGGCCCGAACCTGGGTAAAACATTGTGTCCCCTGCCTCCTGTTACCATTAGCCTTAGACGCATAGTTCGGGACCCCCTACCCGAGATCCGCCGGTTTTGACACCGACATTGGTGCTTTCATTGAGAGTTCAACTGTGTCGTCGTGGTAAGGCTTGATGGCTCCTTCAATCATCTTCAATGACGCAGTCTAGGGGGAGGCTTTCCTTCCCAGACAGATCTTCGTATTCGGCGGCTTTGTACTGTAGGCCAACTTGCTTGGCCATCTGGAGCAGATCGATAGCTACGCCCCTGGCCATCAGGGCAGGTTTGGAAGCTTGAACTATACTGCCGACATCCGCGGAGACTTGATCTTCGACAGGTTCGAGCCCGTGTCAGGTACACCGAACAGCCATGACGCGCATGACTTAGATCTTCCATCAGACGATGTTCGGTATCGCACCTGTGGCGGCCCCAGGAATCAATCCGGAGCAGATCACACCTCCCGAGGACGGGCGGATGGACCCCACCATGGAGGTCGTGCACTCATCGGCATTGGAGCCGAACACTTATCCCACCTCTTGCGAGGATGGTGTCATCAGACCCTCGGACTCATTTCCGGCTACAGGATCCGAACCGCGTATGTCCGTGCCTATCGAATCTAATGGGGCACCGGTCATGGAGTTCACCTCCGTGGATATTTTTCAGCACTCGCCCTTGGGTGATGTGCTAAATTCATTAAAGTCTCTTTCCTTGTCGGGAGATTCCTAGCCGAACTATGTCTGGCTTGAGTGGGAAGCAGACGATGAAGAAATTCGTTCCCCACCCACCACCCACTTCATAGCCACTGTCGATGACTTAACCGACACGCTCGATTTCGACTCCGAAGACGTCGACAGTATTTACGACGACGCGGGAGAAGAACAGGAACCACCGCCCACTAGGCGCTGGACTGCCACCTCATCATATGATATATATATATGGTGGACACACCAAAAGAAGGCGATGGTGATGATGCAACGAAGGATAATCGCCTCGATAAGCCACCAAAGCGACGCCGTAGGCGCCGCTCTAAATCCCGCCACAGTAAAAACAGCGACAACGGCGCAAAAAAGAATAATACCCCGGTTGACTCCAAAGGAAACAACGACCCCATGGACCCAACGATGGAGCAGGATGAGCCAGGGGATGGTGAACATAGTCCGGAACCGACGCCAGATGACGCTGATCCCAAGGGTAAAATTAATCAATCTTTCTCCGGAGAGGAGAACAGTCCGGACGATGATGCGCTCATCATCCCAGAAAAACACTTGGAACAAGAGAACCTCCATAGAAAGCTTATTGCCACTGCGAGGAGCCTAAAGAAGCAGAAGCAAAGGCTTAAGTCCGCGCGGGACACGCTCAACTGCAGATGGAATAAAGAGCTTGACACTGAAGAGAAATACGGTGGCGATCACCACACAAAGAGCTATCCAAAGCGCAAGCTGCTGCTGAATTTGACGACGAGGCCACAGAGCCCATTCAGCCAAAAACGGCTGATAAGCCGGACCGACTGCCCCGTGGCCGCGACAGAACGGCTAATGACGCTGCACACAAGTCAGCACACGATTTACGTGAGCTCCTGGACAAAAAGTCCGGTATGGCTAGGTCCATCTATGGACCTAGGAAGCGCGCTTCGGCACAGGAACAGAGCTACCAAAATAATCACATTGATCGAATACCAGCCAGGAATCAGAACCGAACACAGCAACCGTCGACAGCATGCCATGACACGTCCAAATACAGGGGTGTTGAGCACCCCCTGTGCTTCACCGATGAGGTGCTGGACCATGAATTCTTGGAAGCATTTAAACCCGTGAATATAGAGGCATACGATGGAACGACAGACCCTGGGATCTGGATTGAGGATTTTATCCTTCACATTCATATGGCCCGTGGAGATGATCTCCACGCCATTAAATACCTACCCCTCAAGCTGAAAGGACCAGCTCGTCACTGGTTAAAAAGCCTCCCCGAAAACTCAATTGGAAGTTGGGAAGAGCTTGAGGATGCCTTTAGGGCCAATTTTCAAGCGACCTATGTCCGACCTCCAGATGCAGACGACCTAAGTCACATAATTCAATAGCCCGGGGAGTCAGCCCGAAAACTCTGGAACATATTTCTTACTAAGAAGAATCAAATCGTCGACTTCCCGGATGCTGAAGCCTTAGCGGCCTTCAAGCACAGTGTCCGGGACGAATGGCTTGCCAGACACCTAGGCCAGGAAAAGCCGAGGACAATGGCAACCCTAACAAGCCTCATGACCCGCTTTTGCACGGGTGAGGACAGTTGGCTGGCCCGTAGTGGCACCAGCGACCCAGGCACATCCGAAGTCAGAGATGGCAACGGGAAGCCACGACGCAATAAAAACAAGCATCGAAACAATGAAAACAACCTAGATAACACGAGGTAAACGCTGGATTCAGGGGCTCTCGACCCAGTCAACGGAAGAAGCCATTTAAAGGCAGCAGAGATGGACCGTCCAGCCTAAATAAGATTCTAGACAAATTGTGTCAGATTCACGGCACCCCCGAAAAACCTGCAAATCACACCCACAGAGAGTGCTGGGTTTTCAAGCAGGCCGACAAGCTAAATGCCGAACACAAGCGGAGGGAGACGCCAAGTGAGGACGAGGATGAGCCTCGCTAGCCGAACACTAGGGGATAGAAAAAATTGCCACCAGAAGTCAAAACAGTGAATATGATTTATGCAACTCACATTCCAAAGAGAAGGCGCAAACGCGCACTCCGAGATGTATACATTGTGGAGCCCGTCGCCCCCAAATTCAGTCCCTGTGCGGCCTGCCCGATCACCTTTGATCACAGGGATCAACCGACTAGTATCCGGCACGGAGGATCGGCTGCCTTGGTTCTCGACCCAATTATTGATGGATACCATCTCACTCGAGTCCTTATGGACGGCGACAGTAGTCTTAACCTGATATATCAGGACACTGTCCGCAAAATGGGGATAGACCCGTCAAGAATCAGCCAAAGCAACACTACCTTTAAAGGAGTGATACCAGGCGTCGAGGCCCGCTGCACGGGCTCTCTAGTACTAGAGGTTGTATTCGGTTCTCCCAACAACTTCAGAAGCGAAGAACTAATCTTCGACATCGCTCCATTCTGAAGCGGCTATCACACACTACTCGGAAGAACGTCCTTCACTCGTTTTAATGCAGTACCACACTACACCTATCTTAAACTTAAGATGCCGGTCCATGTGGCGTCATCACAATTAGCGGAAATACAGAGCGTTCCTTACGTGCGGAAGAATATGTGGCGGCTATAGCAGCCGAACACTGAGCGATCCCTCCAACCAGAATAAACGGTCGGTCATCAAGACCACGGACACGGTTAGATGAGT
Organism: Triticum dicoccoides; assembly: GCF_002162155.2. Classification (NCBI taxonomy): domain Eukaryota; kingdom Viridiplantae; phylum Streptophyta; class Magnoliopsida; order Poales; family Poaceae; genus Triticum; species Triticum dicoccoides. The sequence continues at coordinate 507,310,012 of NC_041393.1, read as the reverse complement.
CCGGCGCTCTACCAAATGTAACAGCCCAGCTGGGATATCCCCATAAATGGTGCTAGGGGCTGCTCGCAAAAAATGAAGAAGACCATAGTTTGGCTCGACCCTATCAATACAATAACATATTGCATTTTCATGGTTCATTCAGATTAACCAACTCCTCGCACGAAGTCTTTCACCTAGGTTTTTCTGTTTTACAGATGATCACCGTGCTACACCCTTCCAGGATACGGCACAACGGAGATAAAGGCGCAGACGTGCAGCAGGGCCCCACTCAAAGGTTTCTCTTTAGGTAAACCTTTTTAATGTCTCTTGTTGCTTCTTCCCCTCCGGAAACTTGATACAACCGGGAGGAATACTGGCGTTTTCAGCATTTTTGTCACACCAGACTAATGCACATACCTGGAAACTCAGGGCTCATTATCGAGGGCGTTATTCAGCCCAGTATATGTTGTAAAGTCCGAATACCTTAGGGAGTGTTCGGCGTTGCGAGTTTGGCCTTATATGCATCAGCTCCGAATCATGTCTTTGGTCAAATGTTGGGTTTTCCGGCTCCTATGTTTTGCTACCTTACATTCCGCTCTATCGGCTAAGGCGGCACTGGGAGAACTACTGCGATTGTGCCCTGGTTCATCTGGATGAGCACGTCAGTAGAGAAAGCCAAAAACTGATTGTCATGATACAGCGTGAGACTGGTCAACCACTCGATGATTCAGCGGAATCTTCGCGATTCCTCCGCATTAAAGGAGGACCGGTTTCCCGGTCATGTACGTATGTGCACCATCTTCGGATGAACGCGGAAGTATCAGGGGCTATATAGTAGCCCCACTGTCAAACTCCTATGGCTAAGTGAAAGTGTTAAAGCTATATAGTCTGATTGCCTGGTTCACCGCGCTACCACCTCCTTAACGGACCAAGATGTTGGATCAAGTGTGACTACACGTTTTCTCGAACACCCCCGCATTATATGCGTGGGGGCTGAAGCCGACGACTGCTAACTTTCAGGTTATATACATACATAAATGGTCGCACAGGAGGAACTACAATACTTTCGGGCAAAAGTATAAACACAACCTTTATAATAAAAATAGCATTGTCTTTACAATCGAGATACATGTCACTCGAACATGGTACTCTTCAAGCACTGGGTCTCTACTAAACGGGCGCCTTCTAAGACTTCTTCAAAATAGTGCTCGGCCTGGTCCTGGCCTTCCGCCGCACCCCGGGTTGCAATAGCGGTGGTTTCCATCCCAGCCCAGTATGTTTTAACACGGGCAAGAGCCATCCGTGCACCCTCTATGCACGCCGACCTCTTCACAGCATCGATATGCGACACAGCACCAAGGAATTGTTGCACTAATCCAAAATAGCTGTCCGGCCTTGGTCCACGTGGCCAAAGACGATCCACGACAGACCTCATAGCAAGCCCGAACAACCTGTGGAGTTTGGCCCATGCGGCCATCCTTTCATTCAACGGCAGCGGACGCGTCGGGGCACTGAACTGTGACCAGAATAACCTTTCTGCCCGATGGTCTCTTCGATCTTTGTAAAACTCAGTCACATCAGCAGCACTCTTTGCCAAGTCCGCATACGCGTCTGCAGCACTCCACAACTGATCCAGAGGGGCATACTTCGGATATCCAAACTTCATCCGCAACAAGTAGGGCCTCCCAGCCGTGATATCTCCGGCTTCACGAAGCTCCTCCCTTATCCCTCTCATTTCAGAGCGGGTTTCCTTGGCTGCCTCCAGGGCCTTCTTCAGGTCGGCCGCTCATGCTTGGCTGTCCTTTTCAAGGAGCTCATAGCGGTCGGCGTTATCTTTCAACTCAACAGCTCGGCTATCCTTTCCTCGCTCTGGCGAAGAGCAGCATGTTCGGCTCTCAACTCTTCGACCGCCTTCAGGGCGGCCGCATCACTTATTCGAGCTTGTTCCTTGGCTCGAGCAAGCTCCGCCCGAAGGGTCTCTACGGCAGCAGCTCCATCTGCAGTCACAATATATTATAAGATACTAGCATAATGCTCCTCTTACAATTTACTGACAAGCCGAACATACATACCCTGGGCCTCGTTAAGCCGCTTGTTAAGAAGCACGATGTCGTCATCCGCCACGTCTAGCTGCCGCTTCAGTTCGGCAAAATCAGCAGTCCGCTCAGGCGCCGGACAATCAACCGCCTGCACACAAAAACCAGCGCGATTATTACCTGGGATTACAATCCTCTGTTTGCCACCTCTGGGTGGCAACCAGAGTCTCAGGGGCTACTATCTATACAAAGCATACCTAGCATGTGTGGTACCGTCAAAAATACATAATTTATTTTGTGTACCTCAAAGTCGTTCAGCAGGCTTATAAAGGCTTCATTCAATCCGCTTTTGGCGGATGAAATCCTCTCGATCACCGTACCCATTAAGGTATGATGTGTCTCTGAGATGGCCGCTCGCTCTAGCAGACCCATCAATGTGTCCGGTTGTATGTCGAACAATCCCGGAATCTTTCTATCGCTCTCCTTAGGAGCCGAATAGTCCGAACTTCGGGCAGCCGAAGTGTCAACTTCTGGCCTCGGCGGATTAGGAGAAATCCTCCGTGATGACAACTCGGGGTCGTCCGCCCCATGTGATGGGGAGGCAGGGGGTGTTTTGCTCTCCATCATATCCGGAAGAAGACCCCCCAAAGACGAACTCTGTGGAGAAGGGCTACGAGCCGGACTGCAACAAATATGTTTCAGTTATTATCCTTAGGGACAAAGCGGGATATATTTACCAAAGTACTCTTTTTACTTACGGCTCGGTGGAGGGCTGGCCCCCTTGCGGGCGTTGTGCAGTAAAGACGCTCTCTGGGGCAGGGCCCCTTGGCGAGGGTTTCTTCCCTCATTTGGAAGCCTCCGTTTCCAAGCCTTCAGAGGCGACCCTTTTCTTACCTTGAGGAGAGGGGATTTTAGGTTCCGCTCCCCGATTATCCTCCTTCGTGGAGGCACTTACTCCCCCAATTTGGATGTGTAAAATATGAGGCCCACCTGTGGCTTCTCTATTCCTCCCCTTGTCTTCTCTTGATGGCACCTGATACGGCGCGCTCTCAAGCATCCTGGTCAACAAAGGATCCGGTGAGCCTTCAGGAAGAGGGGCCGAACACCTAATCCTCTCCGCCTTCCTTATCCAGTCCTGGCAGAGAGCAATTTTTCAGAATATAATAAACATGAAGGATGGTGTGTTCGGTAGCAGAATTATTTACTTGGGTATCCGGACGGTTGCAGTTGAAACCCACGTCCTCGGTGGTGTCCGGACACTTTATTCGTGATCCGAAGAATGACCCATACATCTCTTTGAGCATCATGCCGAAGAATTGTTGAATGGTTCGCGGTCCTTCCGGGTAGAACTCCCACATACGAAGAGGACGATGTTGGCAGGGCAGGACTCGACGAACCAGCATCACTTGCATTAGCTTGACAAGACTGACATCCCTCTTGAGGAGGTCTCAGATGCGGCTTTGAAGTGTCACCATGTAGTTAATCGGCCCCCAGTCCAGCCCCTTGTTGACCCATGACGCCAGTTGCGGCGGAGGTCCCGAGCGGAACGCTGGAGCGGCCGCCCGCTTTGTACCTCGGGGAGCTGTGATGTAAAACCACTCCTGCTGCCATAAATCGGAAGTTTCTGTGAAAGAACCCTTTGGCCATGGGGCGTCGGCGCCTTTGCTTATTATAGAACCTCCGCACTCCGCGTGATGCCCGTCAATCACCCTCGGCCTCACATTGAAAGTCTTGAGCCATAGGCCGAAGTGGGGGTGATGCGGAGGAAGGCTTCACACACGACGATAAACGACGAGATGTGAAGGATGGAGTCCAGAGCTAGATCATGGAAATCTAGCCCGTAATAGAACATAAGCCCTCTCACGAAGGGATCAAGACTAAAACCTAGCCCTCGGAGGAAGTGGGAAATAAATACGACACTCCCGTTGGGTTCGGGAGTGGGGATGACCTGCCCTTGAGCAGGTAGCCTGTGCGGGATTTCGGCGGTGAGATACCTGGCCTCCCTAAGCTTCTTGATGTCCTCCTCTGTGACAGAGGAGGCCAACCACCGGCCTTGAAGGTTGGATCCGGACATGGTTGAAGGTTCTAAGTATCTAGCTTGAGCCTTTGGTGTTAGAACTCGAGGTGCGGGAGGGGGAGGATCGAGCGTGGGAAGAAAAGGATAGGCCTTGGCCCCCTTATAAAGAAGACGAATATCAAGCGTCCCCCGCGTGACCGTTTGGGACTTGCCTAAAATCGAGGAGTCATATTAAACAAACATGGTTGGGTTACCCACACATGTATTGATGAGAATCCTATGATAAGGGGGACACGATCTCTGCTTCGACAAGACGTGCCAATAAAACTGCCTCGTGGTGGCTGGTTATGAAAAATGGTTCGAATAATGATCGGGCCGTGGCGTGACGTCACGCTATGAAAAAGCTGTCGGTAGATTAGATTTGTAGAATATTGTACTCTCTATGGTGGTATGTGGAATTTGTTTTGCAGAGCCGGACATGATCCTTGTGTTCAAAATCTTCTATGGAGTATACGGAGAGGGAACCCGCCTTGCAATGCCGAAAACAATCTGTGTGTCGGACTCATCGTCATTGAAGCCTGGTTTAGGGACTACTGAGGGAGTCATGGATTAAGGGGTCCTCGGACAGCCGGACTATATACTTTGGCCGGACTATTGGACTATGAAGATACAAGATTGAAGAATTCGCCCCGTGTCCGAATGGGACTCTCCTTTGCGTGGAAGGCAAGCTTGGCAATTCGGATATGTAGATCTCCTTCTATGTAACCGACTTTGTGTAACCCTAGCCCCCTCCGGTGTCTATATAAACTGGAGGGTTTAGTCCATAGGATAAGAACAATCATAATCATAGGCTAGCTTCTAGGGTTTAGACTCTACGATCTCGTGGTAGATCAACTCTTGTAATACTCATATCATCAAGATCAATCAAGCAGGAAGTAGGGTATTACCTCCATCGAGAGGATCCGAACCTGGGTAAAACATCGTGTCCCCTGCCTCTTGTTACCATTAGCCTTAGAAGCACAGTTCGGGACCCCGTAACTGAGATCTGCCGGTTTTGACACCGACATCCATCAAATCTGAGATATGATCCATGTATGAGAACAAAGTGTGGACTTTGGTGGACTTGCCCGATGATCGGCAAGCCATTGAGAATAAATGGATCTTCAAGAGGAAGACGGACGCTGATGGTAAGTGTTACTATCTTCAAAGCTCGACTAGTCGCAAAAAGGTTTTCGACAAGTTCAAGGTGTTCACTACAATGAGATTTTCTCAACCATAGCGATGCTTAAGTTCGTCCGAATCATGTTAGCAATTGCCATATTTTACGAAATCTGGCAAATAGATGTCAAAACTGCATTCCTTAATGGATTTATTAAAGAAGTGTTGTATATGATGAAACCAGAAGGTTTTGTCAATCCTAAAGGTGCTAACAAAGTGTGCGAGCTCTAGCGATTCATCTGTGGACTGGTGCAAGCATCTCGGAGTTGGAATATACGCTTTGATGAGTTGATCAAAGCATATAGTTTTATACAGACTTTCAGAGAAGCCTGTATTTACAAGAAAGTGAGTGGGAGCACTACAACATTTCTGATAAGTATATGTGAATGACATATTGTTGATTGGAAATGATGTAGAATTTTCTGAAAAGCATAAAGGAGTGTCTGAATGGAGTTTTTTCAAAGAAAGACCTCAGTGAAGCTGCTTACATATTGGGCATCAAGATCTATAGAGATAGATCAAGATGCTTGATAGGACTTTCACAAAGCACATGCATTGATAAAGTTTTGAAGAAGTTCAAAATGGATCAGTCAGAGAAAGGGTTCTTGCCTATGTTACAAGGTGTGAAGTTGAGTCAGACTCAATGCCCGACCACTGCAGAAGATAGAGAGAAAATGGAAGTCATTCCCTATGCCTCAGCCATAGGTTCTATCATGTATGCTATGTTGTGTACCATGCCTGATGTGTACCTTATCATGAGTTTGGCAAGGGGGTACGATAGTGATTGAAGAGTGGATTACTAGACAGCGGTCAATGTTATCTTTGGTTACCTAAGAGGACTAAGGAAATATTTCTCGGTTATGGAGATTATAAAGAGTTCGCCGTAAAGAGTTACGTTGATGCAAGCTTTTACACCGATCCGGATGACTCTAAGTCTCAATCTGGATACATATTGAAAGTGGGAGCAATTAACTAGAGTAGCTCCATGGAGAGCATTGTAGACATAGAAAATTTGCAAAATACATACGGCTCTGAATATGACAAAGTCGTTGACTAAACTTCTCTCACAAGCAAAACATGATCACACCTTAGTACACTTTGGGTGTTAATCACATAGCGATGTGAACTAGATTATTGACTCTAGTAAACCCTTTGGTTGTTGGTCACATGGTGATGTGAACTATGGGTGTTAATCACATACACATGTGAACTATTGGTGTTAAATCACATGGAGATGTGAACTAAATTATTAACTCTAGTGCAAGTGGGAGACTGAAGGAAATATGCCCTAGAGGCAATAATAAAGTTGTTATTTTATATTTCCTTATATCATGATAAATGTTTATTATTCATTCTAGAATTGTATTAACCGAAAACTTGATACATGTGTGGATACATAGACAAAACACCGTGTCCCTAGTATGCCTCTACTTGACTAGCTCGTTGATCAAAGATGATTAAGTTTACTAGCCATGGACATGTGTTGTCATTTGATGAATGGGATCGCATCATTAGGAGAATGATGTGATGTACAAGACCCATCCGTTAGCTTAGCAAAATAATGATCGTTCAATTTTATTGCTACTGCTTTCTTCATGTCAAATACATATACCTCTGACTATGAGATTATGCAACTCCCGGGCACCAGAGGAATGCCTTATGTGCTATCAAACGTCACAATGTAACTGGGTGATTATAAAGATGCTCTACAGGTATCTCCGAAGGTGTTTGTGGGGTTGGCATAAGATCGAGATTAGGATTTGTCACTCCGACTATTGGAGAGGTATCTTTGGGCCCTGTCGGTAATGCACATCATATGAAGCCTTGCAAGCAATGTGACTAATGAGTTAGTTGCGGGACGGTGCATTACAGAATGAGTAAAGAGACTTGCCAGTAATGAGATTGAACTAGGTGTGAAGATACCGACGATCGAATCTCGGGCAAGTAACATACCGATGACAAAGGGAATAACGTATGTTGACATTGCGGTTCGACCGATAAAGTTCTTCGTAGAATATGTGGGAACCAATATGAGCATCTAGGTTCTGCTATTGGTTATTGACCGGAGAGGTGTCTCGGTCATGTCTACATAGTTCTCGAACCCGTAGGGTCCGCATGCTTAGACGTTCGATGATGATATGTATTATATGAATTATGTGTTTTGGTAACCAAAGGTTGTTCGGAGTCCCGGATGAGATCACGTACATGACGAGGAGTATCAAAATGGTCGAGAGGTAAAGATTGATATATTGGAAGGTGGTATTCGGATACCTCAAGGGTTCCGAAGTGTATCGGGTACATACCGGAGTACCAGAGGGGTTACCGGGACCCCCCGGTGGAAGATATGGGCCATATGGGCCATGTGAGGGAGGCTAACTAGCCCACAAGGGGCTGGTGCACTCCCCCCCCCCCCACAAGGTAGGAGGCCAAATTGGACTATGTAAAGGGGGCACCACCCCCCTTTCCTTCTCCTCTCCCACTCCTTCCCTCTTTCCACCTCCATGAGAAGGAAGAAAGGGGGGGCGAATCCTACTAGGAGTGGAGTCCTAGTAGGACTCCCCCCTTTGGCGTGCCCCCTTGGTGGTCGGCCTCCTCCTCTCCTCCTTTATATACGGGGGTGAGGGCACCCCAAAGGCACACCAATTGTTTAGCCGTGTGCGGTGCCCCTCCATTGTTTACTCCTCTGGTCATATCATTGTAGTGCTTAGGCGAAGCCCTGCGCGGATCACTTCACCAACACCGTCATCACGCCTTCGTGTTGATGGAACTCGTCGACTCCATTGACACTCTACTGGATCAAGAGTTCAAGGGATGTCATCGAGCTGAACGTGTGCAGAAGTCGGAGGTGCCGTACGTTCGGTACTTGATCGGTTGATTCGAGAAGACATTCGACTACATCAACCGCGTTAAGTTAACGCTTCCACTTTCGGTCTACGAGGGTACGTGGACACACTCTCCCCTCTCATTGCTATGCATCTCCTAGATAGATCTTGCGTGAGCGTAGGAATTTTTTTTAATTTGCATGCTACGTTTCCCAACATGTTCTAGGCGCCCCCTCCCCACGTATATAAAGGAGGGAGGGACGGGGAGCCAGTGCTAGGCGAGGAATCCTACTTGGGCTCCTAGTAGGATTCAGCCCTCCCCCTTTCCTTTTACCGAAGACGGAAAGAGGGGAAGAGAGGGGGGAGAAGGAAAGAGGGGGGCGCCGCCCCCTCCTCTTAGTTTTATTCGGCCTCCTTCCTTGGGGGCGCACCACCCCTTTGTGGGCTGGTGTGCTCCCTCCTAGGGCCCATATGGCCCATATCTTCCCCCGGGGGGTTCCAGTAACACCCCCCCCCCGGTACTCCAATATGTACCTGATACATTCCGAAACACTTCCAGTGTCCGAATACTATCATACAATAATCAATCTTCACTTCTCAACCATTTCGAGACTCCTCGTCATGTCCGTGATCTCATCCAGGACTCCTAACAACATTCGGTCACCAAATCACATAACTCATATAATACAAATTGTCATCGAACGTTAAGCGTGCGGAACCTGCGGGTTCGAGAACTATGTAGACTTGACCGAGACACCTCTCCGGTCAATAACCAATAGCGGAACCTGGATGCTCATATTGGCTCCCACATATTCTACGACGATCTTTATCGATCGAACCGTTATGACAACATACGTTATTCCCTTTGTCATCGGTATGTTACTTGCCCAAGATCCGATCGTTGGTATCTTCATACCTAGTTCAATCTCATTACCGGCAAGTCTCTTTACTTGTTCCGTAATGCATCATCCGCAACTAACTCATTAGTCACATTGCTTGCAAGGCTTCTTATGATGTGCATTACCGACAGGGCCAGAGATACCTCTCCTATACTCGGAGTGACAAATCCTAATCTCGATCTATGCCAACCCAACAAACACCTTCGAAGATACCTGTAGAGCATCTTTATAATCACCCAGTTACGTTGTGACTTTTGATAGCACACAAGGTATTCCTCCGGTATCCGGGAGTTGCATAATCTTAGTCTGAGGAATATGTATTTTACATGAAGAAAGCAGTAGCAATAAAACTGAAGATCATTATTCTAAGCTAACGGATGGGTCTTGTCCACATCATTCTCCTAATGATGTGATCCCGTTCATCAAATGACAACACATGTCTATGGCTAGGAAACTTAACCATCTTTGATCAACGAGCTAGTCAAGTAGAGGCATATGATGACCCACAAGTATAGGGGATCTATCGTAGTCCTTTCGATAAGTAAGAGTGTCGAACCCAATGAGGAGCAGAAGGAAATGATAAGCGGTTTTCAGTAAGGTTTTCTCTGCAAGCACTGAAATAGTAGGTGATAGATAGTTTTTATGATAAGATAAATAGTAACGAGCAAAAGTAAATAAGGTGCAGCAAGGTGACCCAATCCTTTATGTAGCAAAGTATAAGCTTGGACAAATTCTAATAATAAGGAAGAAGCTCCCGAGGACACATTGGGAATTATCGTCAAGCTAGTTTCATCACGTTCATAAGATTCTTGTTCGGTACTTTGATAATTTGATATGTGGGTAGACCGACACTTGGGTACTGCCCTAACTTGGACAAGCATCCCACTTATGATTAACCCCTATTGCAAGTGTCCGCAACTACAAAAAGGAGTATTAAGGTAAACCTAACCACATCGTTAAACATATGGGTCCATATGAACCCCTAACGAAGCAACTCATAGACTAGGGTTTAAGCTTCTGTCACTCTAGCAACCCATCATCTACTTATTACTTCCCTATGCCTTCCTCTAGGCCCAAATAACGGTGAAGTGTCATGTAGTCGACGTTCACATAACACCACTAGAGGAGAGACAACATACATCTCATCAAAATATCGAACGAATACCAAATTCACATAACTACTAATAGCAAGACTTCACCCATGTCCTCAGGAACTAAAGAAACTACTCACAAAGCATAAGCATGTTCATAATCAGAGGTGTAATAATATGAATTAAGGATCTGAACATATAATCTTCCACCAAGTAAACCAATAAGTATCAACTACAAGGAGTAATCAGCACTACTAGCAACCCACAGGTACCAATTTGTGGTTTTGGATACAAGATTGGATACAAGAGATGAACTAGGGTTTGAGAGGAGATGGTGCTGGTGAAGATGTTGATGGAGATTGACCCCCTCCCGATGAGAGGATCGTTGGTGATGACGTTGGTGATGATTTCCCCCTCCCGGAGGGAAGTGTCCCCGGCAGAACAGCTCCGCCAGAGCCCTAGATTGAATTCGCCAAGGTTCCGCCTCGTGGCGGCGGAGTTTCGTCCCGTAAGCTTGCCCACGAATTTTTCCAGGACAAAACCCTTCATATAGCAGAAGATGGTCGCCGGAAGCCCACCAGGGGGCCCAGGAGATAGGGGCGCGCCCTATAGGGGGGGCGCCCCCCTGTCTCCTGGACAGGGTGTGGGCCCCCTGTCCTATTTCTTTCGCTCATAAATTCTTAATAAATCCAAAAAGTGGTTTCGTGGAGTTTCAGGACTTTTGGAGTTGTGCAGAATAGGTTTCCAACGTTTGCTCCTTTTTCAGCCAGAATTCCAGCTGCCGGCATTCCCCCTCTTCATGGTAAACCTTGTAAAATAAGAGAGAATAGCCATAAGTATTTAGATATAATGTGTAATAACAGCCCATAATGCAATAAATATTGATATAAAAGCATGATGCAAGATGGACGTATCAACTCCCCCATGCTTAGACCTTGCTTGTCCTCAAGCGGAAACCGAGATCGAGAAATATGTCCACATGTTTAGAGATAGAGGCGTCGATAAAAATAAAATACGGACATGAGGGCATCATGATCATTCTAATAACAGCAACATATATATAGATTTTGTCATATGATTTCCTATGTTCAAGTAATAAGCAATTCACAATGTCAAGTATGGGTCATAAACTTCATTGGGAACTAACAAACTATAATCTCAGTCATTGAAGCAATTGCAATTTATCATAACATCAGAAAGAGTCAATAATAGAGCTTTTCAGCAAGATCACATACTCAACTATCTCGTAGTCCCCCATAATTGTTAACACTCACTCAATACTTGTGGTTATAGAGTTTCAGCCGGACACCGAGAAAGATAGGGGCTTATTATGTTGCCTCCCAACATATTCACCTTTAGGTGATGTCAACAATAATAGCCTATGCCAACTTACATTCAATTTGATATATGTATCATGACCTTTCAAACACGAGGAGCTTGCCAAAGGATAAAATGAAAAAGTGGAAGGGTGAGGATCACCTTGACTCAAGCATAAAGTAAAAACATAAAGTAAAAGATAGGCCCTTTGCAGAGGGAAGCAGAGGTTGTCATGCGCTTTTAGGGTTGTATACACAAAATCTTAATGCAAAAGAACGTCACTTTGTATTGCCCCTTGTATGTGGACCTTTATTATGCACTCTGTTGCTTTTATTACTTCCACAACAAGTTCGTACAAAGCTTATTTTCTCTGCATTAATAAGTCATGCATATTTAGAGAGCATTTTTTATTGCTTGCACCGATGACAACTTACTTGAAGGATCTTACTCAATCCATAGGTAGGTATGGTGGACTCTGATGGCAAAACTGGGTTTAAGGGAGTTTGGAAGCACAAGTAGTATCTCTACTTGGTGCAAGGAGTTTTGGCTAGCATGAGGGGGAAAGGCGAGCTCAACATGTTTAGAAGGTCAATGACAATATACTTTAACTGAGATGTCGGAAAACATAAACCATTACGTTATCTTCCTTGTCCAACATCAATTCTTTTAGCATGTCATACTTAATGAGTGCTTCACAATCATAAAAGATGTCCAAGATAATATATCCATATGTGAACCCCTCTTTCCTTATCACTTCCTATTAATTGCAATGATGACCAAGGCTACGTTCATCAACTCTCAACAATTTTTATGCCTCATACTTTCTATGTGTGCATTTATCACTATCCATAAGATCAATATGAACTCTTTTGTTCTTTCTACTTTCTCAAGATCATAGCAACATAGAAAAGCCCTTGACTCAACACTAATCTTTATTATAGATAGCACACTGACTCGCTTAGAAAAAGAGATCACAATGAAAACTCAAAACTACTTGATATCAAAACTTTGAACTAAAAGATCAAGACACTACTAAAAGGATCGAACTAAATAAAGCGGTAAAGATAGGAGTGCGATGGTGATACGATACCGAGGCACCTCCCCCAAGCTTGGCAGTTGCCAAGTGGAGTGCCCATACCCATGTGATTATTCCTTCTGAGGTGATGGAGGTGGTGATGATGACGGTGGATAATCGCACATCGAGCGTAAAAGCTCCTCCAACTTGCGGATAATGCCCTTGAGCCCAGCAATATGATCCTTCAACAAAATACTCTCCTGTGTGAGATACTTGTTTTGTATGCGGGCTAACTCAATCATCTTGAAAGCTTCAATCTCTGTTAGAGTGAAAAGGTTAGGTAAAGGGCTAGGGATGTCTTCTTCTTTCACCACTAGAGCTTGAACCTCCATGGACTTCTTGATACCTTCATCCTTGTTGATCTCTTCTGGTTCCTCTCTTTTCAACTCTATCTTCAATAGCCAGGCATCCTTGTCTTCGTTGTTGTAGGAGGGAGAAGTCATGGTGCTCTAAATCTGCAACAGGAATAGCTCGAAACGAACACAGAGGATATTTGCATGATACGATGACCAAAACCTTTGGGAGTATATATAATGAATTTTTACCGACCAAAATACGTAACATACAAGAATACGGAGTCTGGGGGGCACACGAGGTGCCCACGAGACAGGGGGCGCGCCCTCCTCTCTCATGGGAGCCTCGTGTCCCTTTCAGACTACTTCTTTCTTCCTAAAATTCTTAAATAATCCAAAACTGATGAAAATTACCATTAGAGTTGTTTTGGAGTCGGTAAACTTACCGTACCACGTACCTATGCCTTTTCGGAGTCTGGAACATTCTGGAAAGTGTCTCTTATGTACTCCTCTGGGGTTATGGTTTCAATAATATTAGTTTCAACATTGAAAGGGTTACCTGAAATATAATGCTTGATTCTTTGACCATTAACCACCCTAGGATTTGTGCCTTCAAAGTTGTTAATTTTTATAGCACCAGAACGGTAGACCTCCTCGATAACATAGGGACCTTCCAATTTTGAGAGAAGTTTTCCTGTAAAAAATCTTAAACGAGAGTTGAATAATAACACATAATCTCCTACGTTAAACTCATGCTTTTGTATCCTTTTACCATGCCAGCGTTTGACTTTTTCTTTGAAGAGCTTGGCATTCTCATAAGCTTGGGCTCTCCATTCATCAAGTGAGCTAATATCAAACAACCTCTTCTCAGTGGCAAGTTTGAAGTCATAATTGAGCTCTTTAATAGCCCAATATGCTTTATGTTCAAGTTCAAGAGGTAAATGACATGCTTTTCCATAAACCATCTTATATGGAGACATACCCATAGGATTTTTGTATGCAGTTCTATAGGCCCATAATGCATCATCAAGTTTTTTGGACCAATTCTTTCTAGATCTATTCACAGTCTTTTGCAAAATTAATTTGAGCTCTCTATTGCTCAACTCTACTTGACCACTAGACTGCGGGTGATAAGGAGATGCAATTCTATGATTGACATCGTATTTAGCAAGCATCTTACGGAAAACACCATGAATAAAGTGTGAACCACCATCAGTCATAAGATATCTAGGGACTCCAAACCTTGGAAAAATTACTTCTTTAAGCATTTTAATAGAAGTGTTATGATCATCACTACTAGTTGGAATAGCTTCTACCCACTTAGTAATGTAATCAACAGCAACTAAAGTATGAGTACAACCATTGGAAGCAGGAAAAGGTCCCATATAATCAAAGCCCCAAACATCAAACGGTTCAATAACAAGAGAATAATTCATAGGCATTTCTTGACGTCTACTAATGTTACTTATTCTTTGGCATTCATCACAGGATACGACAAACTTACGAGAATCTTTGAAAAGAGTAGGCCAATAAAACCCAGATTGTAGTACCTTGTGTGCAGTTCTATCTCCAGCGTGGTGTCCTCCATAGAATTCAGAGTGACACTTGTGTAGGATTTGTTCCTGTTCATGCTCAGGCACACAAGGTCTAATAATACCATCTACTCCTTCTTTATAAAGATGTGGATCAACCCAGAAGTAATGTCTTAAATCATAGAAGAACTTTTTCTTTTGCTGGTATGTGAAACTTGGCTGTATATATTTAGCAACAATATAATTAGCATAGTCAGCATACCAAGGAGCAGTACGAGAAGCATTGACAACCGCTAATTGTTCATCAGGAAAACTATCATTAATAGGCAGTGGGTCATCAAGAACATTCTCTAACCTAGACAAGTTGTCCGCAACGGGGTTCTCAGCTCCCTTTCTATCAATAATATGCAAGTCAAATTCTTGGAGCAAGAGAACCCATCTAATGAGTCTAGGTTTAGCATCCTTCTTTTCCATAAGATATTTAATAGCAGCATGATCGGTGTGAATAGTAACTTTGGAATCAACAATATAAGGTCTAAACTTATCACATGCAAACACAACTGCTAAGAATTCTTTTTTAGTGGTAGCATAATTTCTCTGGGCAGTATCAAGAGTCTTACTAGCATAATGGATAACATTCAATTTCTTATCGACTCTTTGCCCTAAGACAGCACCTACAGCATAATCACTAGCATCACACATAATTTCAAAAGGTAAATTCCAATCAGGTGGCTGAACAATAGGTGTTGTGATCAAAGCTTTCTTAAGTGTTTCAAATGCGTCTACACAATCATCATCAAAGACAAAAGGAATATCTTTTTGCAATAAATAAGTCAGAGGCCTAGAGATTTTAGAAAGGTCCTTAATGAACCTCCTATAAAAACCGGCATGACCAAGGAAACTTCTTATACCTTTTATGTCCTTGGGACATGGCATCTTTTCAATAGCATCAACTTTGGCTTTATCAACTTCAATACCCCTCTCAGAGATCTTGTGCCCCAATACAATGCCTTCATTAACCATAAAGTGACATTTTTCCCAATTCAGGACGAGACTAGTGTCTTCGCATCTCTGCAAAACTCGATCAAGATTGCTCAAACAATCATCAAAAGAGGATCCATAGACGGAGAAGTCATCCATGAACACCTCACAAATCTTTTCACAAAAATCAGAAAATATAGCCATCATGCATCTTTGAAAGGTAGCAGGTGCATTACATAAACCAAAAGGTATACGTCTATAAGCAAAAGTACCAAAAGGGCAGGTAAAGGTAGTTTTAGATTGATCCCCCGCTGACACAGGTATTTGAGAGAAGCCAGAATAACCATCTAGAAAGCAAAAATGTGTGTGTTTGGATAGCCTTTCTAGCATTTGATCAATAAAAGGTAAAGGGTAATGATCTTTCTTAATGGATTTGTTTAACTTATGGAAATCAATTACCATCCTATAGCCTGTAATAATTCTTTGCGGGATCAATTCATCTTTATCATTAGGAACAACGGTAATACCTCCCTTTTTAGGGACACAATGGACAGGGCTTACCCATTCACTATCAGCAACAGGATAAATAATACCTGCCTCAAGGAGTTTTAGTATCTACTTTCTCACCACTTCCTTCATTTTGGGATTTAATCGTCTTTGAGGATCTCTAACAGGTTTGGCATCTTTCTCCACTGAAATTTTATGTTGACATAATGTGGGACTAATGCCCTTAAGATCATCCAGAGTATATCCAATAGCAGCTCGATGCTTCTTAAGAGTTTTCAATAATATTTCTTCTTCTTTCTCTAAAAGGTTAGCACTAATAATAACAGGATATATTTCTTTTTCATCAAGATAAGCATACTTGAGATTATCAGGTAAGGGTTTGAGTTCAAACACGGGATCACCCTTGGGTGGAGGGGGATCCCCAAGAATTTCAATGGGAAGATTATGTTTTAGCATAGGTTCCTGTTTGAGGAACACTTCATCTATTTCTTCCCTTTCCTTCATAAACATATCGTTTTCATGCTCTAGCAAATATTGTTCTAACGGATCAGTTGGAGGAACAGCAATAGAAGCAAGACCAATAATCTCATCCTTACTAGATGGTTCCTTTTCACGAGGTTGTCTACTAAACTTAGCGAAATTAAACTCATGAGACATACCATCTATACCAACAGTGACAATATTCTTTTCACAATCAATCTTAGCACTAGCAGTACGCAAGAAAGGTCTACCAAAAATAATGGGACAAAAATTATCTTGTGGGGAAGCAAGAACAAGAAAATCAGCAGGGTATTTAATCTTTCCACACAAGACTTCAACATCTATAACAATCCCAATAGGTTTAATGGTGTCCCTATTAGCAAGCTTAATAGTAACATGAATGTCTTCTAATTCAACAGGTGCAATATCATGCATAATTTCTTTATAAAGATCATAAGGTATCGCATTAGCACTAGCACCCATATCACATAAGCCATGATAACAACGATCTCCTATTTTAACAGAAATAACAGGTGTGCCTACAACAGGTCTACGTGTCTTAGTATCGGGTCTAGCAATATTAACAGTTTCACCCACGAAAGAAATAACATGCCCATCTAAGTCTTCATCCAAGAGATCTTTAATCATAGAAATACTAGGTTCAGCATTAATTTGCTTAGGAGGTGTATAAGTCCTAGTATTACTCTTACGAACAACAGTCGAAGCTTTAACATGATCTTTTATCCTAACAGGAAAAGGAGGTTTTTCAACATAAGTAGTAGGAATAATAGGATCACTACATGTAATAGTCTTTTCTTCGACTGTAATAGGTGCAACTACTTTCACTTCAATAGGCGGATTATATTTAAACCACTTCTCTTTAGGGAGATCAACGTGAGCAGCAAAAGTTTCACAAAAAGTAACTACTATCTCAGAGTCAAGTCCATACTTAGAGCTAAATCCACGGAAAACATCGGTATCCATAAAAGATTTAACACAATCAAACTTAGGTGTCATACCTGACTCCTTACCATCGTCGGAACCCCAATCTTCAGAGTTGAATTTAATTCTTTCCAATAAGTCCCATTTGAAATCAATAGTCTTCAGCATATAGGAACCAGCACAGAAAGTATCAAGCAAGTTGCGATTATCAAGAGAAAGCCGAGCATAAAAATTCTGAATAATCATTTCCCGAGAGAGCTCATGATTGGGGCATGAATATAACATTGACTTAAGCCTCCCCCAAGCTTGAGCGATGCTTTCTCCTTCGCGAGGCCAGAAATTATATATGTAATTACGATCACGATGAACAAGATGCATAGGATAGAACTTCTGATGAAATTCCAATTTCAATCGCTTATAATTCCAAGATCTTGTGTCATCACATAGCCTATACCATGTCATTGCATCTCCCTTCAAAGATAAAGGGAAGACCTTCCTTTTGACAACATCATCGGGAATACCTGCAAGCTTAAATAATCCACAAACTTCATCCACAAAGATAAGGTGTAAGTCGGGATGTAAAGTTCCGTCTCCTGCAAAAGGATTAGCTAGCAGTTTTTCTATCATACCCGAAGGAATCTCAAAGTGAATATTTTCATAAAGTTCAGTAGGTTGAGAAACATCTCTTTGCTCCTCTGGTTGGGGTGAAGATACCCCAAACAAGCCACTCAAAGGATTAGTTTTCATAGTGACAAGTAGCAGAAAATTTCAGCACACTATATAATTGTTTCCTTACCAAGTTCCACTCACCAAGAGTGCTACGCGCCCCGGCAATGGCGCCAGAAAAGAGTCTTGATGACCCACAAGTATAGGGGATCTATCATAGTCCTTTCGATAAGTAAGAGTGACGAACCCAACGAGGAGCAGAAGGAAATGATAAGCGGTTTTCAGTAAGGTTTTCTCTGCAAGCACTGGAATAGTAGGTGATAGATAGTTTTTGTGATAAGATAAATAGTAACGAGCAAAAGTAAATAAAGTAAATAAGGTGCAGCAAGGTGGCCCAATCCTTTGTGTAGCAAAGTATAAGCCTGGACAAATTCTAATAATAAGGAAGAAGCTCCCGAGGACACATTGGGAATTATCGTCAAGCTAGTTTCATCACGTTCATAAGATTCTTGTTCGGTACTTTGATAATTTGATATGTGGGTAGACGACACTTGGGTACTGCCCTAACTTGGACAAGCATCCCACTTATGATTAACCCCTATTGCAAGCATCCGCAACTACAAAAAGGAGTATTAAGGTAAACCTAATCACAGCATTAAACATATGGGTTCATATGAACCCCTAACGAAGAAACTCATAGACTAGGGTTTAAACTTCTGTCACTCTAGCAACCGTTCATCTACTTATTACTTCCCTGTGCCTTCCTCTAGGCCCAAATAATGGTAAAGTATCATGTAGTCGACGTTCACATAACACCACTAGAGGAGAGACAACATACATCTCATCAAAATATCGAACGAATACCAAATTCACATAACTACTAATAGCAAGACTTCACCCATGTCCTCAAGAACTAAAGAAACTACTCACAAAGCATAAGCATGTTCATAATCAGAGGTGTAATAATATGCATTAAGGATCTGAACATATAATCTTCCACCAAGTAAACCAATAAGTATCAACTACAAGGAGTAATCAACACTACTAGCAACCCACAGGTACCAATTTGTGGTTTTGGATACAAGATTGGATATAAGAGATGAACTAGGGTTTGAGAGGAGATGGTGCTGGTGAAGATGTTGATGGAGATTGACCCCCTCCCGATGAGAGGATCGTTGGTGATGACGTTGGTGATGATTTCCCCCTCCCGGAGGGAAGTGTCCCCGGCAGAACAGCTCCGCCAGGGCCCTAGATTGATTTCGCCAAGGTTCCGCCTCGTGGCGGCGGAGTTTCGTCCCGTAAGCTTGCCCACGAATTTTTCCAAGACAAAACCCTTCATATAGCAGAAGATGGTCGCCGGAAGCCCACCGGGGGCCCAGGAGATAGGGGGCGCGCCCTATAGGGGGGTGCCCCCCTGTCTCCTGGACAGGGTGTGGGCCCCCTGGCCTATTTCTTTCGCTCATAAATTCTTAATAAATCCAAAAGGTGGTTTCGTGAAGTTTCAGAACTTTTGGAGTTGTGCAGAATAGGTTTCTAACGTTTGCTCCCTTTTCAGCCAGAATTCCAGCTGCCGGCATTCCCCCTCTTCATGGTAAACCTTGTAAAATAAGAGAGAATAGCCATAAGTATTGAGATATAATGTGTAATAACAGCCCATAATGCAATGAATATTGATATAAAAGCATGATGCAAAATGGACGTATCAGCATACTAGGGACACGGTGTTTTGTCTATGTATTCACATACGTATCAAGTTTTCGCTTAATACAACTCGAGCATGAATAATAAACATTTATCATGAAATAAGGAAATATAAAGTAACAACTTTGTTATTGACTCTAGGGCATATTTCCTTCAGCATCGCCGCGATCATCGACGCATGTCGTTGAAGCACACCGCGGCTGTTCGAAAGAATGCCGTCTGCGACAAAGCGTGCCATCGCAACATCGTTGAAGTAGCCGGGCCGCCGTCGCAACACGCTTGGTAGTATCACCACGGTCGTCGAAGCAGTCGGGCCATCGTGATAGCACACCTCGTAGTAGCACCGTGCATGTCGAAGCAGTCGTAGCGGTATTCTGGTCTTCAAAGCACCCCGGGCCACCGTCACAGAGCCACTAACGCCGGGTGGAGATTTTATTTTTCTTGAACGTAATGCCGATCAGTGGCTGGATGCTCCGAGTTGCCGATTCTGCGTTGGGAGTTTGGTAGTAGTAAGTAGTAACAGAGAGCTATGAGAAGACGGAAGGAGCTTGCACCGGATGTTAGCCAGGAGCTTAAACGGATCACAGTGGGACAATCCGACGGACCTACGCGTCGCTATCGTACGGCCTGGGAGGGGGCTGATTTCCCCCGGTTTTCAGCCAGATGATTTGTAGCGCTGGCCGAAAAGGAAAACTCATGATCAAGTCGCATCGGCTCATGCAAAGAAAAAAGGAAACTGGCCGACAAGATCATGTGAAGAAAATTTGGACGGGAAAATCAGGATAGACCACACGAGCATGAGTGAGCAATTCATATGTGCATGTTGGAGAAAAAAAAGGAAAAGAACGAGCGGAAGCAGCGCTCGCGATGCGGATCGAACGGCGGCCGGAGCGTTCGGATCTGATCACAAATCCGAACGTTTGGAAATTACAAATTTTATAAATTAAATCATGTTTAATAATGTGTAAAACAGAGTAGTCTTTCTATCCAGTTATTATCCCCGCAATTAAAAAAAGAGAATTAGTCACTGGTGTCATACATGACGTCGTCACATTGCGTTCCCCGTTTCTAAAGCTGACTGAACTGAATATACTAAGACCCGCTGATGTCGAACTTAAGCTAGCCGGCCCGGCCCTCTCCCTCCCTCCCCGCCCTATATAAATGGCAATTCATTATCCTCTCGACTCCATCTTTTCTTTCAAAGAACTTCATCCCAATAGCATTTTCTTCATCACCAGATATTGGTTTATCATAAGTAGGATTTTTTAAAAGATTAGTAAGTGGATAAGGATCCATAATCAATATTCTTTATTTGATTTTGTTTTCAGTGAGTCAACAATAAAGATAGCATAACCAAGGTTTATCAAACTAGTAGGAGGCACCACACTAAGAACGTTAGCAGCACCTGCACACAAACAAAACAATTGCTTGCACCTAACAAAGACAAGGAGATCTTCACTCCTCTTGCTCTTGCTGGCGATAAGATTAAAAATAGATAGTGATAGACAAAGCGACAACAAAGAAAGAACAAGTAAGAACAATAGTAGAGGCTTTTGTATTGATGGAAAATAGACCTGAGGGCTATAGGTTCACTAGTGGCATCTCTGTCGAAAGCATAGCAAAGGCATGATAGACAAATTACTGTTGGTAATTGATAAAATTGAGCATAGATATAATTATGATAATTCATGGCATAATCTCACATAGGCATTACGTCCATGACAAGTAGATCATTAATCCAACTGCATCTACTACTATTACTCCACCAAAGCCCGTTCTACATAAAGCATCTGAAAGTATTAAGTTCATGATAGCCAGAGTAACACAATAAGCATGATGACATAATGTAGATAGAAAAAGAACAATCAATATAACCAAACCCCGTCGTTCTATCCTTAGTGGAAACGACACAATACGTGCCTTCGCCCCTCCTATCATAGGGCAAGATAACCACACACTTGAACCCACCACTATGCACCACTCCCTCTGAAGATCTACTCATCTAATTGATCAAAGAACACCCATAGATCCGAAGCATACATAGATAGCTATAAAGTTATACAAGAGAGTAACTTCAAGAGATTCAAAATACGTCAATGAATAATCTAATCATAAAAGCACAATTCTTCGGATCCCAACAAACACACCGCAAAAGATTACATTGGATTGATCTTAGAGAAGATCATGTATTGAAGATCAAAAGAGAGAGAAAGAGAAATCCATCTAGCTACTGCTATGGATCTGTAGATCCTAAGGGAACTACTCACACATCATCATAAAGGCAGTAAGGTTGATGAAGGTGGCCTCCCCAATGATTCCCCTTCCGGCAGAGTACTAG
This sequence comes from Triticum dicoccoides, assembly GCF_002162155.2. Taxonomy (NCBI): domain Eukaryota; kingdom Viridiplantae; phylum Streptophyta; class Magnoliopsida; order Poales; family Poaceae; genus Triticum; species Triticum dicoccoides. Next base: position 507,288,118 of record NC_041393.1, on the reverse strand, counting down.
AACAGGGCTCTAGATGGGATCGGTTTGGAATAGAGGCTTCCATCGACGATAAATCCTTTCGGGCCTCGCTTCGGGTTTTTTTAATATGTGGGAATTTATAGGCCATAAATTAGGGCAAACAGAGCTACGAGAGGCCCACAAGCCAGGTTGTCGCGCCCTACCCCAGGGCATGCCCGTGCCTTTGTGGGGCTCTCGTGGGTCTTCTTGTCCTCCCCCAAAGCTTTTAGGGTCTTTTATTGTCCACACAAAATCGTCAATAATTTTCGTCGTGTTTGGACTCCTGTAGGTATGGATTTTCTGGAAAACCAAAAACATACAAAAGCATGAACGGCACTAAATTAATAGATTAGTCCGGAAAATAATATAAAATGACATATGAAGCATACAAAAGTGATATATATCATAGCATTTAACAATAAAAAAATATAGATACTATTGAGACATATCACTTCCTTCGTGTGATACACTCGCTCGCTCGCACATAGAGCCTGGTTGGTTTGCAGCCAATATTTGGCAACTCTGAAAATTTGGTACCTTATTGGTTTGGTTCCAACTTTTGGAAACTCTACTGGCCAAACACTAGCCAAAGTTGCCAAATATTGCAAGTTTGAACTTCTGGTAAATGTTGGCTTGCCAAAAACTGGCATGCCAAATTAGGTTGCAAACCAATGAACCTCATATTAGCGCACTCGATTTCTAAACAATTCTTACCTTATGGCATGCCTGCCATATATGTGATCTTAATACATGAATTTGTTCTTTGATTCTTATTATCTTACCACTTAAGTTACTTTGAGTCATCTTGAACTCCCTCGGTAAGAGTCAATTCATGAATGCTTCCACTCGTGTTTGTTGCACTGATGTCAAATTCTTTCCTTATACTCCGAAATCACTCGTCTCGGTTGATAGATCAAGTGGCTATATGTGTATGGAAAGAAGTACATGATAATTTCCTTTTGTTTTTCATTATTTTGAAGCTCATATGTTAATATAATAGTATTATTGGATCACCTAATAAAGATCACATGTAGTTACAAATTCATCTATTATGGATCATACATGGTGTTCATACAAAATATTACTAATTTATTTTTTCTGTTCTAAATTTCGTATGAAAATATTGTTGTCTCTAAATCCAAATAGTAATTCCATAAAAATATATCCCCAAATCAAGTTATTTTGATTTCGTAAACCTACTACTTTGTTTACATTCCCTTATTTGAAACTTCATATATAGGAATAGGTGTACTCCTATATATTAATGCTTGTTCTGAGTTCAACTACTGATGTGTTCATACAACACAAAGGTTCTATGCAAAGCAAATAAAAACATTATTTAGAAATTCATGTATGAATAGAATTTATACTAATTATTATCCCCTTGGTAACACGTTTGATATGGGAGCCATTTAATCTTTATGGATTTTCTTAGATATGGATGCCCCACAGGGTTTGTACGGGAACCGAATTACTTATTTCCTTTTTCCCTTAAAATAAATAAATCGTGTTTAATGATATGTAAAACAGAGTTGCCTTTCTTATTCGGTTATTATCCCTGCAAAAAATATTTAAAAAAGAGAGAATTAGCCACTGGTGTCATACATGACGTCGTCGCATTCCGTTCCCCCGTTTCTCAAGCAGGCCGGACTGAATATACTGAGACCCGCTGACGCGGAAGTTGAGCCAGCCGGCCCGACCCCCCCTCCCGCCCCCGGCCCCTATATATATGGCAATTCATTGGCCTCTCCTATTCCCTCTCCTGACCACACCACCACCACTTCTCCTTTCCTTCCACCACCGGAGGAGGAGCAAAGCTGCGAGGGGGGAGAGGGAACCGCAAACAATCATCTGTCTATCACTCCCACATACATAACTCACACACAAGATACAACAGATCACTTGTAGAGAGAGAGAGAGAGGGAGGGAGGGAGGCCGAGGAGGAGATCGACGTGGAGGGAGGCGGCGGGAGCAGCGCGTGAGAGCGGCGGAGGCGGGGCCATGGACGTCGACGGCCACCTTCCCCGCACCCACGGCGACGTCGACGACGACGGCAGGGAGAGGAGAACAGGTACGTCCGTCCGTCCATCCTACCATTCTTGCTTAGTGATTCGCCTCTCCGTAGATCGATCGATCGATCCGTTCTCCGGCCGGCGGACGGAAGGCGGTTGGATATTTACCATCCCTAAATTGAGTGAAGGAGGGAAGGGGAAACCGAGGCCGTCACGCGCGCGCTTCGTGAACCGGGGAGCGAGCGCGTCGAGAGAGGGAGGATAGGGCGTAGCCGGCCACGTAGAGCTGGACGGCGTATACGGCATTAATGTCCGATGACGCGAATTCCCACGGAATTTATTCCGACGTATACGTACAATGCATGCACATGGATCCTTCCGACGTAGTAGTATGGCATGGCCCCCGTCGCGCATAGGCCACATCTCGTTTGGATGCTTGCCGGCGAAGTTCTCTGCATCTCTCACGCCGGGCTGGCGGGCTGGTTATCAAAATTGATTGCTTTCCAGTTTCAACCGCGGGCGGGCGAAAAAAGCTGCTGCTTGCTTATGAGCGTGCCACAGACACGCATATCCGGCCGTTTCTGTAAACCATTAATTACCGCGCGCCTGGAATCTCTGTGGCGCGTATGACTAAACCTACCAGGATTCCCGTTTATGATTCGCTCGGATCCCAGCCAGATATACGCAGATTCGTATCCAATTTCGAATCTTTGGGTTACTATCGCTGGGTTGGCAATCGATCGGTTGGCCCTTGCAGACGTTACTGTAATTCGTTTTGCAGATTCAATTAACAATTACCTGTTTTGTTTATCTGTGGAACGTAGAACCTTTGCATTTTGAGAATACTACTACAATTAGAACTATTAATTCTTCCTAGGTAAATTGGGCAATTCATTCCTGGTGCATATCCACAATTTTTGGAAACACCAACCACTGCAAAGTATACCGCCTAGACGCACACGCGTACGCGCCTACCGCACGCGCGCATTCTAAACACAACGTTTGTCGGGCCATGGAGTTTGAAGATTTGTATAGTCACATTATGTGTTGTCAACGGATGTGTTGCGTAAATAGCTACTAGAAAATAAATAGTAATCCTCTTTGGCGATCGATGGCCTGGTATTTGAGTTCCAGTTTACAAAACAGGCGCATATTCTCGGCCGTAAGTCAGCTGACTTTGGATGGCTGGCATATGGACCAACTTGCTGTCTGGCCTACATGTCGGCCACTCCAAGGCAACCTGACTTACGTCAGAGAATCCACAGCCGTAGAAAACCCCCCATTGATTGTTGAGAGGTTTAGAAAGATGTATCCCCACTAGCTAGTATCGAACATTCTTTAGAGCAGTGTCAAGTGCTTCCAAAAACACAAACTAATAGGAAGAATCATCCCCACTAGCTAGTATGGAACATTCTTTAGAGCAGTGTCAAGTGTTTCCAAAAACACAAACTAATAGGATAAGGTGGGCCTATTCAATGACTGCTAATTTGCTAATTTGTGGTTCCTTCGGGCTAAACATAGAATCTTTTAGTATTTACTCTATATTGCGCCTATCCACCTTTGATACCATGTTGAGTTACATGCGGTTAAATTGGATAATATGACACTGCAATTACACGTCAATGGAAATATTCCTGGATATTGAGCATGATTTTTTCGGGCAGACAGAAAGAGTGGGTATTTTCTTTTCCATGATTTATTTCACCAGTATCATAAACTACAAACAAGTTCCAAGGCACACTTCGTAGTAGAGTCTTGGCCTTAAACCTTACTACCTCCGTCCTGGTTTATTGATCCCCTTTGTAATTTGTGTCAATTTTGATCAAATATTTAACGAACAAAACGTTAATGCATGTCAAAAATAATTACATCGTTGGATTCAGATTTGTTCATAGTTTCTAATAATATAATTTTTTATGACATGCATGAACATTTAGTTAATTAAATTTATGATTAAAATTTGGCACAAAATATAGTGGGACCAATAAACCAGCAGGACGGGGATAGTATTATCCTTTAAACATGGACGGAGGGAGTATATGTTTGTGTGATGTGGAGTGTGGAGGTTTTGGGAGGCTTTGCCTTTCAGGAAGACAAGTTGATTCGGAATATTTCAGCCCGGTGGTAGTATCTTTCCCCTACCAACATAGCGCCACAACAACGGTCCAATCAGTTGGCGTTCTCTCCATAAAACCGGCACGTCGTCCTAGACGCGCCCCGATGAGATAGGCACAGGTCAAAGAGGCCACCGAGAAAAGAACGGCTGCCATGGCAGCGTAGGCCACCGAGGTAGAGAACCCGTCTCGAATTGAATGACATGTTGCCAAATCCAGCGGCGGCGGTGGTGCCATACGTACGTCCGATATTTTTCCGATGGTTGGCCGTAGCTTTCTTTCCCTTGCTAGTGCGTAGTGCCACCACCGAGCGCGAATATGTTGCCAACTCTGCTTTCTGCATGGCGATCGCCGAAAGCTCTCTGATCTGCTTACCTTGGTTCTCTACCGTCGGTTTTCTGTACGCGTCAACGGGGCAGCGACTTTTTGTCTGCGTACGGGTCGATGGCTCAGACACGTACTTTCTGAAGTGCATACATGAATTTCAGAGAACTCGTTTAGAGTTTTCTTTTTTGCGGGGGTGTTTAGAGCTTTATTGGAACACATGAATTTGAGAGGTTTTTGTAAGAATTCTATACCAAGCAAATCGATTGCCGAAAGAAAGGGAAAGAAACACAACGTGTATATCGTTTGATATCTTCCTTTGACAAAGGATTCACAGCTCATTTTTGTTGTACGTTTGTGTGTGTGTACCACCAGGGACGGTATGGACGGCGGCGGCGCACATCATAACGGCGGTGATCGGGTCCGGCGTGCTGTCGCTGGCCTGGGCCATGGCGCAGCTGGGCTGGGTGGCCGGGCCGCTCACCCTGGTGCTCTTCGCCGTCATCACCTTCTACACCTGCGGCCTCCTCGCCGACTGCTACCGCGTCGGCGACCCCGTCACCGGCAAGCGCAACTACACCTACACGGAGGCCGTCCAGTCCTACCTAGGTATGTGATCGTCATATTGCGAGCTCTTTCCGGCTGAGAAAACGAAGATTGCAAGCTGAAAATGATGATTTGCATGCAGGCGGATGGCACGTCTGGTTCTGCGGCTTCTGCCAGTACGTCAACATGTTCGGCACCGGCATCGGCTACACCATCACCGCCTCCACCAGCGCCGCGTAAGCCCCATGGAAGCCCATTTTCATTCCCACCTGGACATGCATGATCGATCGATCGATCGATCATAGTAGTAGCAGTAAGGTCTGAGCGTGTGTTTTTTGCATGCAGCGCCTTGAAGAAGTCCAACTGCTACCACTGGCACGGGCACAAGGCGGACTGCAGCCAGTACCTGAGCGCCTACATCATCGGCTTCGGGGTGGTGCAGGTCATCTTCTGCCAGGTGCCCAACTTCCACAAGCTCTCGTGGCTCTCCATCGTCGCCGCCATCATGTCCTTCTCCTACGCCACCATCGCCGTCGGCCTCTCGCTGGCGCAGACCATCTCGGGGCCCACGGGGAAGACGTCGCTGACCGGCACGGAGGTCGGGGTCGACGTCGACGCCTCGCAGAAGGTCTGGATGACGTTCCAGGCCCTCGGCAACGTCGCCTTCGCCTACTCCTACACCATAATCCTCATCGAGATCCAGGTACTATATATATATAACTCTCGTCTCTGGAGCTCGAGCAGAGCAGGTGATGATGACTAACTAGCTGGCCACCAAACGACGATGAACATGTGCGCAGGACACGCTACGGTCACCTCCGCGCGAGAACGAGACGATGCGGAAGGCGACGCTGATGGGCATCTCGACGACGACGGCCTTCTACATGCTGTGCGGCTGCCTGGGCTACTCGGCCTTCGGCAACGACGCCAACGGCAACATCCTGACGGGGTTCGGCTTCTACGAGCCCTACTGGCTGGTGGACTTCGCCAACGTGTGCATCGTGCTCCACCTGGTGGGCGGGTTCCAGGTGTTCTGCCAGCCGCTGTTCGCGGCGGTGGAGGGCGGCGTGGCGCGGAGGTACCCGGGGCTGGGCCGGGAGCACGCGGCGGTGTTCCGGCTGGTATGGCGGACGGCGTTCGTGGGGATGATCACGCTGCTGGCCATGCTGATGCCCTTCTTCAACAGCATCCTGGGGTTCCTGGGCAGCATCGCCTTCTGGCCGCTCACCGTCTTCTTCCCCGTGGAGATGTACATCCGGCAGCGGCAGATCCCGCGGTTCGGCACCAAGTGGGTGGCGCTGCAGAGCCTCAGCTTCGTCTGCTTCCTCGTCACCGTCGCCGCCTGCGCCGCGTCCATCCAGGGCGTCCGCGACTCGCTCAAGACCTACACGCCCTTCACCACCAAGTCGTGAAGGCCTGTATGCATGCATGCATGCTGATCCCGTACTGTGTTCATCTTTCTCGCCTTGTAGTGCTTGGGGATTGAATGAGGAATAACTTTAGCCGTGTGGTATCTTCCTGCTCTTTTCCGCCTTTCAGTGAATGATGCAGCGCTATCTCTCACAAGTATGCGATGGCTTACACCTTAGAGTAAGAAGCGGTTCGGTCGTAGACAGTGCGGTCCAGAGAGATTTCAGACTGTTACAGTGGAATTGTTACAGTGTTGTTATTGCTGGTGAGAGTGTGTTCGGATCGTATGTGCGGTAGATTTCGTTGTGTTGAGCAGGGAGCGACTGGTAGGCGAATCTGTAGCCGGCTCTTCAGGGCAGAAACAAAGCACGGAGCAGAACAAAAATCCCCTGTTTGTTTCACTCCGTTCCGGGAGACGATACCACCACAGCTAGAGGCAGCTAGGTCCGCCCAGCTTTTAGTAAGCCAGCAAAATACACACCTTTCGCCACTGCTGGCCGGCGCAGTACGCTCAACGCATTATATTTCTATTTCTTTTATGTGTTTTTGTTTTGTTTTTCCTTTTCCTTTTTATGTTCCCAAATTCTAAAAAATGCAGCTGTGCTCATTGGGCGTCCCGAGCGCACACCCTCGCGCGCCATCCGATCTGGATCGCGACGCGCAGGTGCTGCCTGGTCGAGGTCGGGGGCGCGTCTCAGGTTTCGGCATGTCGGTCCGACTCGTTGGACACGCGACTAGTCCATCCCCACCCTCGCTGCCACGTCGCGCGTCACCATTCCCACGCCCACCGCCCTCCCTTGACTCCAGCACAGAGAA
>NC_041393.1:507265878-507280419 GCF_002162155.2 Triticum dicoccoides | reverse complement strand
GATTCGAGCGGTGCGCAGCGTTTCCGTTCGAGGGGCGAGGCATTTTGGTGCTCTCGGCGACACTGGCCGTGCTGCTTCGTTGACAGGTGGGATCTAGGGAGGAACGACAACCGGAGGCGGTGGTGCGGTGAACGACTGCAGCAGGGCGCAGGCAGGAGCGATGGTCCGGTGATGAGTGGAGGATCTATGCCCCAAAACTCCGGTAATCCCCGCCCCAGCTCTTCTTCCCACATATGCATCTCGTTGTACATTTCCGCCCCAGCTCTACTTCCCACATATGCATCTCGCTGTACATTTCCGCCCCAGCTCTGCTTCCCATCTATGCATCTCGATGTAGATAGCCTTGGATGCGCTCGAATTTGGTTGGGGGTGCGAGACGACTCGCCCCGTTGTTATGATAGCCTTGGATGCGCTCGATTTTGGTTGGGGGTGCGAGACAACTCGCGCCCGTTGATGCTTGAGGAAGAGTGGAGGAACTCGATTTTCGGGCATGTGTGCGTGCATGTTTTAACCCACCATGGGAGGTTCTAGATGCGTGAGAAATCGATTTTGGTAAGGCAATTTTGCAGTACTTTTTTGGTCAGGGGTTCCTCTTACTCTGTCGCCTGCTGAATTCATTAGGTTTTTGGGGGAAAACTTTGTGTAATAGCAGTTATTCGGGTTAGTTGCCTAACAGTTGTCTCCCTAGTTGCCTGTCAGCTGGATGGTGTTTGCCCAACTGATGTACAACATAGTTACCTAACAGTTGTCTCCTAGTTGCCTGTCAACTGAGTTGTTTTTGCCCAACTGATGTAGAGCATAGTTGCCTAACAGTTGTCTCCCTAGTTTCCTGTCAACTGGATGGTGTTTGCCCAACTGATGTACAACATAGTTGCCCAATAATTGTCTCCCTAGTTGCCTGTTAATTAGATGGTGTTTCCCCAACAGTTGTCTCCCTAGTTGCATGTTAACTCAATGATGTTTGCCCAACTGATACCCAGCAAATTGCATGTGTATTTTTCAAGGGGAAACAACAAATAGTCATACCTGGTGGACGACAATTTTGTGCATATGACTATTTTTTGAGTCCATTATATAGCTTTGCGACAATGGTCATCGCTGATATAGCCTTGCTGACTATGTTCCTTTCCATATACACATGTTTGCTAAAAAATGCCTAATAGTTGTCTATTAGTTGCCTGTTTATTTTGCATGGTGTTTGTTGAACTGGAAGGTCACCAACCTGCATGTGTTTTTCTTGTCACACGTTTGTATAATAGATGTCCTAATAGATGTTGCCTGTTTTTGTCATTGTTTTTGCATAATGTAGAGGATGCACTTGCTTGTGCATTAGTTAACTGCTCACATGTGTCCTGTGCATTAGTTCAAGTGGAATTAGTTTTGTAGGTACTTCTTTTGTGTAAGATAGTTGAAGTGGAAGCAGCTGTTCATTTCCTGATTAGTTAACTGTTCAACTCACGTGTTTATGTATGTATTTTTTTACCCATGGTTTTTAAGAATGGCTTTTTTCTGCCATATACTAGGAACAATGGATGGCAGCAGTAAGGAAATGCAGGAAGACCGCCTTCCAGTCAACACTGACGCCGATCCTTCTAATGTTACTGCAGATAATGAAATAGAGGTGCCTGGGGAAAATTCTTCGAAATTATTTTTCTTCTTTTTTTTCTTTTTCGTGCTGCATTTAATGTGCAGCATGTCTATATGCTGTTTTTTGTTGGTTCTTGCACCTCCGTAGGCTCGTAGTACTGCGCCCACAATTGGGTACAAGTGTCAAAGAATGTCGAAAGTGATCATTGCTCGTGGCCCCCGTCCATCAGATATTGATAGCAACGAGGATGTATCTAGAGATGCTGATAAGGACCCTGAATTTGACAAAGATAACGAGCGTGAAGCTGACAAAGATATTGAGGATCATCCAAGAAAAGCAAAGCGCCAAAAGTCTTCAAAAAATGAGGTAATGCACTTTTTTTTGCTTAGATTTGCTTTATTTTTGCCCATCTAATGTGTGTGATTTGCCAAACTATATACATGTGTTGCCTCAAATCTCTTTTAACAGGGGTTCCCAGTGTTTATGTTTTTGTTTCTGCAGGGTTTTAGGAACAGGGGATCGCCTGCAAGGTTATATAAACTAAATGAATCTCTTATATCTTTCCAAAAGGGTGTGATCATTGACAAAGAGTTCGGCGGTTTGTTGGACCTCGCAGCCACTACAATGGATGTTGATCTCGGCCAATAGATTATGAAGCACTACAACCCCAAGAGGTCCCAAATTTTTATACCAGAGAGGGGGAATATCACGGTAGATGCAGCGAGCGTGCATAGAATATGGGGGTTGCCAAATAGGGGCAGAAAGGTCTGTTTTGAGAATCGTCCTGACATCACAAAGGCCATTTACAGCATCTACAACATTACACTCAAGAACTCACCAACCCTCATGGCATGGTGTAAGATGATTGGAGATATGCATGGATCTCATGATGACAATTTCCTCCGTGCTTGGCTAGCAGTCGCTTTTTCTTGTTTTCTTGCACCATCAACAAGTCTAAACATCTCTCCAAAAAGCTTCCCTGTTGTTATGGATGTCAATGGTATAACAGAGACAAATGTTTGTCAGTTTGTTGTTGATCAGTTAAAGGTAGCATTCACAGTAGCAAGTGTCAAGAAGAATGATGTATGATGTTGTGTTTTCCATCTTGTAGTAAGTGCGGACAATCTTAACGTTGGTTCTCTCTTCTTCTTTCTTGTTTCCTTTCTGTTGGAAAATCATGTGTTTATTTTACTCCCATGCAGTTGTTGTATCTGGACTCACTTGACGTGGATGAACCTATCCCAAGCTTGACACCAAGAGTTTCTGTTTGGAACTCAGATTTAATCGCAAAGTCGTGAAGAAGGATAAGATTGGCCCGGGTCAATATGGCAAACTATGTGTAAGTTTTTTTCTCTTTCCTTTTTTATGTTCACCTTGTGTTTTATTAGGACACACATACTTCTTATGTCCGTGGACTACTTTTAAAGTACAAGGTACAATAATGATAGAAAAATAGGCAATTCATGTATTTAAATCTGGCAAGTCATAATTTTGGTCAAGCAATTTTTTTACTTTTTTCAGACAAGCATGCCATTTTTTGGTTTCTTGTGATGAACAAAATATGTTTTTGGAGGGAAATGGAGTGGTTGTGTGACTCAATTTTTATGCTAGTAATTCAGCTCAACTCTTAGGTGGAAAATTGCCTATTTTTCAGCGTGAAGTTATATACTATGTCGTACTGTTTTTTCCACAAATGGATCTTATCTGCTCACACTTTTTTTATTCTTTTTTCTCTACAAACAAATGCAATCAGCTTAAGACTGAGTTTTCCCGATGTGCGGACGACAGTTTGTTCGGAAGCATGGATCACATCACAAAATTTGTTGCAGCAAGATTACCTGAGTCATATAATAAAGAAGTAAGTAATTTATTAGCTTTTGTTTTCTCATTTATTTGTTAGCATCAAGTCATTATGGCCTTTTTGTCCTTGTGTTTTTTTTTCAAGGTAACTAGTCCCATGGCAAATTTAAACATGTATGTAAGCAACTTCCTACTTGAGGGTAGGCAACTTCAGTGTTTAAATCATATTATTGTGTGCCAAGTTCCCAATTCCTCCCTAGACATTTTATTATGTGCAAATTTAAACATGTATGTAAGCAACTTCCTACTTGAGGGTAGGCAACTTCAGTTTTTAAATCATATTATTGTGTGCCAAGTTCCCAATTCCTACCTAGACATTTTATTATGCGCAAATTTAAACATGTATGTAAGCAACTTCCTACTTGAGGGTAGGCAACTTCAGTGTTTAAATCATATTATTGTGTGCCAAGTTCCCAATTCGAATGTGCTACATTAGGCAAACTCATTTTATCTATGTATATTTTCCTCACACAGTTATTCAGACAACTTTCATCTTTTCCTTGTAATGAAACTCATTCAATTTTTTCTATTTTCATTTATTTTCTCTCTCTTTGTTTTAAGCAACATGTATTCATCTGAGTGTTATTTTACACAAATTAATACAATTGTGTTTTAGGCAACTTTACATACAACTCTGTTGTCAGCACTTTTTTAGAGTTGCTTACAGTATGTTTTTTCACTAAGCTTACCTGATATTTTTGTTATATGTTCTGATCACTTTTTTCTTGTTTTACAGAAACAAAAGAAGGTATCAATCATGGTGCACGAAATGTGTTCCGAAATATCACACTCAGTTGGAAAGCTTGTGTACAACATTGGTAGGATCGATGATATTGAAGCTGGGAAAAGCACGACAGAACCTAGTAAGATGGGAACAAGTAGGCAGCGTTCAAAGAAAAGAAGTAAACAATTGGGCAGTGACAGCGAAAGCTTATTAAGTGAAGAAGGCAGCGACAGCGTACCTAGTGAAGAAGAGTCATACAAGTCAGACAGTGATGATAATGACAAAGATGGAGATGAATCTAATGAAGCAGATGATGACGATGGAGAAAAAAGCGATAGCGGCAGTGATGGGGACTCGGACGACGATGATTGTGATGAACTGAGGAGGGAAGATGTAGGGCGTAACCCTAACAAGCCATAAGAACAAGGTGAGAGGGAGGAAGCACGTACTGCTGAAATGGAACAAGAGGATCAAGCAACCCATGATGACAGTGCTAGCAAGGATGGGGAAACACAACCAGGTGACACAATGGCAAGTACAGTAGCAGGCAAGGGACAACAAACAGTCGAGCAAGAGGGAGATGATGAAGAGGAAGATAGCGATGAAAAGGAAGAAGATGAAGTTAGTACAGAAGATGACGAGGATGAAGAAGATGATGATGATGATGTGGAAAAGGTGGTGACAAGGAAGAAGACAAGGAGGGGGGTGGCAAGGGGCCGGGGATGGCAAGGATGATGAGGATAGCTGTGGAGGTAATAGCAGTGGCCACGGTGATGGTGGTGGGAACATCATGAATGAGGATGGAGCTACTGGTTACTTGGACAGTGACGACGATGATGAATGTACACTACGGTTTTTGCTTCAAAAGAAGGACAACAAACCTAAGGAGCTTGATGACTTTGGCTCGGTTAACATCAGAGACATAGTGATGATGGAGCGGGAATCTTTTTCCCCACACATACCAATGTATGAAGCGAAGGAATGCATTGATGAGGCACCAGCTGCATGGGAAGCAAAGAGGGTTTTTCACAACCTGTTGATGGGATTAGAGTTGAAGGAATTGCCCCCAATGGACTTGACGGAAATATGTCCAAAACACATGCGCAAGAGGCTGATGAGAGAAATGGGTGCAGAACATAACTTGGGTGGAAAACCAGAAGAAATTGCAGAGAGGGACTACCACCCATCCCACCGAAGAAGAAAAAGACTGTCAGCTTCATCCTGCAGCCAACAGTAGTGACAGCAACAGTAGAGGAGCTACAAGAAAGGCGTTCAAAAAATTCACAGCAAGTGCAGGTTCCCAAGGAAAGGCAGTCAGCTATTAAGAAATCTGGGCAAATACAACATCAAAGCCAGACAACTACTGTACAGAAAGAGGCAAATTGGGCTACTTTGGAGCCCCAGGTGGAAGTAAATAAAACATCAAACACTACAAGAGCACCAAAAGGATTCCAAAGTGATAATGTTGCACCACCTGTCACACAAAGTCTGGCAACTCAGCCCAAGGAGGAAGCAAGTTGCAAAAAACTCCATGCAAATCTTTTAATCAAACAAGCACCAGTTAGAGTGTCACCACAAACAGCAGTGAACACATCTATTCTAAGTTGTAGGCAACCCTTGGTTGAGCTAAATTGTCAAGCACAAAAGCTCCCTTGCATTAGTGTGCCGCAATCGACAAATGTTCCCAATTTTGCCAAAGAGCGTAAGATGAAAGGAGCATCACTGGGTCCATTATTAGATGCAGGTCTGGGCAAGGATCAAGAAAACATCTGCCCCTTGACATTCACCGTTTTTATAGGTGACACAACTTGCGTCGATCATCACTCATCAAAGTTGCCTGAATCACTGAGCAAGTTGCCTGCAAAGTCAACTTTAGTTACCCAGTCTGCCCAAACAGTGAGTCCCAAGGGGGAAAACCATTTTTGTGATGGTAACAAAGAAAACCGTCCACCGCTGTAATTCAAGGGGAGCACAAAGAATAACCTAGAAATAAATGTTCTGGAAATCAGTGATCTCATAGCAAGATTGCCCCTCGAAGTAAAAATCTTGTAGAAAGCTCAAGCAACATGTCACCCATTTTCATTCAAGCAGAGATGGATGGAACACAGATTCACCAAAGCAAAAGCACATCATCAAACAGTTTTGTTCATGAGTACTGCTCGGCCCCATCTTTCTCACTTGTCTTAGATAACATTTTCAATCCGAAAACTACTGTTGAGGGAGCACAGGGAGGTGATGGGCCAAGCAGTATCGCAGAACATGAGTACATACAAATTCTCGACGACAGTGATGATTTGGAATTTGTAGCTGGTAATGAAGCATGTGAACTGTTCACACCAGAAAAAACTTCTAACCAAGGAGAAGAAGGATCAGGTAGCAAGTTTTATAGCAGCAACAGCTCTGGAGAGCCTGTCCTTAATAAATTTTAAAGAAGGATAATCAAGCCTGCTCCTTGCATGAGATCACCATTCATAGACTACAATGAGAAAAATTCATTTAAATGCAGAGCTGCTGTGAACCGATTATATGCATCGGTTATTTTGCATGGGAGGTTAAATGAAGAATAGTCACCTGATGTAGATACCAATTAAAACAATTTCCAAGCATTTTTTACTTTGTGTCAGGCAACATATGTAATGTCATGTAGGCATATCATACACCAACAGCAGGCAATTTTTATGAAAAAGTTCAACAGAGCAACAAGTTGATTCAAAACCACTTTTTGTTTTCGATTTTATGAGCATCATGTCAACATGACATTCTTGTTTTTTCTCATTTTCAAATGCAGCCCAAAGGTAGTTTAACTACGGTAAGTACTTTGTAACTATGAGGGAGCTTGCTAACGCAATGAAAAAGGAAGGGTTCATGTTGTCCCATGTAGTTGAAATTGGGATACAGTCCATCATGATGAACTTGCCACCAGATTCAATGAAGGTGGTGATGCCCTTAAGATTCTCGGTAAGAAAAGTTAGTTAACTTGCCTGTTTTTCAATGGTTTGCTTTTTTTCTTCATGTTGTTTTTATAGGTGCATTTTCCCTTTTTCTTTTGATTTTTCAGATAATGTTGCAGCAGATGTCATTAGACGGCCAAGAGCTTACTTCAAGATTCAAGAAATCCAACCGGCCGGATCGTAAAGATATGGTCAGCAAAATGTTTCTTGTTGTTCATATCATTTTCTTCTAGTTACAAATGCATGGAACAAGTGTGTGAACAACCACATAGCATGGAAGAAATTGCTCACACAAATGTTTATACTTGCCTGAGTAGCAAAATAAGTTGCTTATGGTATTACCACACACCTCCCCCACCCCCACCCCCATTTAGCATCCCATGTGTTCAAGTTGCTCAAATGACTGTACTAATTTGCCAGAGAGTAATATCACAAGTTGCTCAAATGTTTATACAGTTGTATAAGTTTCCCAGATTCACAACATGTCTTTCGTGCTATATAATAACCTTTTTTCCTTTGCCTCCTATTTTTTTACAGATCATGTTCCTTGTCATAGAGAACATTGACAAAACCAAGCCAATCACAGGAAACCATTATTGGGTTTTCAACTTGAATATATGAGATCGAAAGTTCGAGGTGCTTGATTCGTGGAGGACACTTGATAACAAGACCTTGGACGGTTGCGCAAGGTCTATTGTAGCAAGTGTCAGAGCTCTCTAGGATAAACACTACCCTAAGTCTCACATTTCCATGGACGAATTTAAACTTGTCAACATTGATGTCCCAAAGAAAAACAATGAGTAAGCAATCAGAACACCCAAACCGCTAGATTTTTTTACACGGTCTTTTGTTTGGTCTGATCTCTTTAATTTTTTTTTTATTTTCTCACTATATTTATACTACATACAAGAAACTATGCAACCAATAACATACTATTTTTGCCTTCCATTTGTTGTACATGTTTGACTGTGGGGTTTTCGCGCTTGCACTCACAAGTGATTGGGAGGCAAGGACTGTTCCTAGATTCACCCAAGATGACATTCCAAACACCAGGAAGCAACTAACAAGCAATTGGGTTAACACCGATTGCATCAAGGCCCCTTGGAAAGACAGCTTGAAGCTACACTAGGTTCGTTTTTATCATCAAACTAGCATGACTTTTTAAAAAAGCACAAACTTGATTTTGCATTTTTTGTCATTATACTTGCAACAATACTTCAACTAGTTGCTTGACACAATATTGCAACTTGCAAGAATATGCAACAGAAGTTGCATGCATAGTAAAAGTAATGCAATAGTCCATGCCTGCAAGACAAGATATCTGTTTAACATGGTTCAATCAAATTACAGTGTTGTATGCTAAAATTCAAAAGCCATAATTCATAGGCAGTTTCTGGTACGCTAAAAATTCAAAGCCATGACTCATAGGTAGTTTCGGGTATCATAAAAAATAGAATAGGAACATTAATAATAGTTCAAATAGAGGAATTATTTTTCAGAATGAATCTCAGGTAGTGTGCAATGCTCCTCAAATCTATCACTTTGCAAGACCTTCTCTCATTCTCCAAGGTGTTCTTTTCAAACCAATCTTGCTGGGCAGAGCGCCGAATTGTGTTCAACAGAACTACAATAACTGCATTTGTTCTTTTTTTCGGGTGCAGTTCAAGTGCTGATTGAATCCTCTTAGTTTTCACCCTTCCTTTGGTTGTCGACTTTGGTGGGTCTCTAGGGATTGGTGGGTCAGGCATTGGAGTAGGATATCCAAGGTGTTGTTCAACCCTAGAAGCACCTACATGACCACCAGTAGGTGTTGAAGTAGAAGACAATAGTGGGGCTCCACTCTTTTGCTGTTGTGTAAGAGTAGGTTGCTGTCCAGAGACACTCTGCACTTGGGAAAGTACCGATGGTGGTGGTGGGGCAGCTTCCCTGGGTGTTGATGTTGGCCACCAGTTTGGCTGTGCAGGACCCTTTGGCAGTGGGGTTGTCACATTCAGTAGTTGTGCAGGCCAACCATGTGGTGGTGGAGGTCCTCTATTTACCGGCATAGGTCCTCTAGGTTGTGTTGCAGCAAGTCCTGGCGGTGGTGCAGCCACCTTTGGCACTGGTGGAGGTCCCCTGGGCTGAGGTGCAACCCCTGGCATGGGTTGTGCACATACTCCAAAAGTAACAGCCATTGGGGCCGCCTTCTTTTGCTTTGTTGCTGAAGTAGTGGGATACTGTGCAGAGCTGCTTGGCAGTCGTGCAGCTGAATTAGGAGGTGGTGGAGGGGCACTGTTTGTCGGAGGAGCACTGGATTGCGGTGCAGAACCACCACTTGACAGTGGTGGACCACCAGGGGCACATCGAGAGGTGTTGTTGGCTTCTTTTTCTTCGACAAATTCAAATGTCTTATTTCTATCAGAGCTTCACACATATGTTTCCACATGATATCTGAAGCAACATCTATCGCACTAGCAACACGAGCTAGGCTTGCAAAATCCATTGTCAAGTTTGTGTGCCTTATTTCTTTCTTTGACTTTGCTGGCAATTCATCGGGTTGACCTTCGACAGGAGGGGGTGCACTGGGAATTGCCTTAGGTGTCCAACTCTGAAGAAGGTATTTTGTTGGAATTTTCTTGATACCAAGTTGGGTCAAAACCTTCAAGATGTGGCAGCAAAGCATGTCGTCCCTGTCCATTTTGCAGCACTCACACGCGTAGTCTCTAACACTAGGGTCTGATGTCACAAAATAACTCCTAGAACCATATTTAGCAACCCACGTTTGTGTTTCATTGGGGTAAATCTCGTACATGTGACTTCCATGGGGCCGTACATTGTATCTCCCAATCAGCTTGAACTCCATGCGAAACTTTTCATACAAGTCCCTTGTGTATGTGTCATAGGCTTGTTTCTCAATAGGATAAGACGACCACATTTCAGTCTCCAAATGCTTTGTTATGTAGTCTTTTCCACCTTCTCGGACAAGTATGTGAGTCTGTATTTTCGAATATTGCTTGATGAAATTGAGGATGGAATTGTGTGGGTTCACATATCGCTTGAGGACAGCATTGAATCCCTCACTGCGTTGGGTCGACTGCAAGAAGGGAAATAATTGGTGTTTAAAGTAGCAAGGAACCCATGTTTCCCTGTATTTATATAGGGTCTCAAAGTGTGTATGAGTCATAACCTCATACTTCAACATCAGAGCAACCCAGGCTGCCTCAAACTCCTCTGGCGTCAAGCTGAAGTCAATGCAGCTATTGAAATCTTTTGACAATCCATGGTTTCGCCCCAACAAGGAGCCAAGCTTCTCTTGAGCCTTTTTTTATATGCCAACGACAACAGCGGTGGATAATTGTTGGGAACACCCTTTTAATCGACTATGCCATCGTAATGTCCTGGTTAGTAATGATGTTTGTTGGTGCTAAACCATGCATTGCCTCAAGAAAGGTCCCAAATAGCCAATCAAAGCTTGTAGCCAACTCTTGCCTCACAAAACCGCACCCCAACATGAATGACTGCCCATGTCGATTAATTCCAGTGAATGGCGCAAAGGGCATGTTATACATGTTAGTCATGTACGTGGTGTCAAATGAGATGCAGTTGTGGTATGCCTCTACGTAAGCCCTCCTTGATGCACCGTCAACCCAGAAAATATTCTCAACCCTGTCCTCCTCATCATACTTAATATTGTAAAAGAAATCTGGATCTTCTTTTTGCTGATCTATAAAGTAGGCAACTCTCTTAATCATATCACCTTCCTTTGTCGCATTATTGTTCAACTCAGACTTTAGGTTTGAAATATGATTAGTACCACTAGCAAAAGGGCTCGTGCGTTGCAATGGGAGAGAAGAATACCACACGCTCTTAATTTACAAAAAAATGGTCTATTATCTGAGTATTTGTAGCTACAACCCAAAGAAAGATTGTATTTGCCTACAAAAGCGCAAGTTCAAGATTCCACATGTCTTCTATTTAAACACGGCTTGCATGTAGATTAGATACGTACAAAGAAACAGGCAAGTGATCTTCAATTTCGTCTCCAATCCTGTTTTTTCAGACATCTTCATCTACAATCTGGATCAGTACTGATATGAAAAAAGACAGATAATGCACTTTTGATTAAGATCGCACCCTAGATAGTATTTTTTTAATGGTTAACAGATAAAATAACATCGTATTCAGATTCTATATATTTTTCTAACCAAATTTCATATATAACATGTTAAATTTAGAGTTATGTTTAGAAGATATGAGCGTTTTAAAAACATTTGATATGTACTGCATGTTTAATGTCAAAAACATCAGGGGGTTTTCTATAAAATAGCATGACAGACTAAGAATACCTATTTCTTTTATTAGTAGGTATAGATAAGCGACAATCAGCTCTATATCATAGTAATCCGACATGATGTGCATCATTCGACCTGTAGGGGGCCAAAGTCATACATGCATGTTAGTCTAAACATTTTCTCTAACATGAACTAAATTCAGAATTAAACAAGGAGATGTGTAAAAGAGGAATTTTTGTAGAAGCATTTTTAATTAACTTTTTGTAACTTAAGAATGCAAGCAAGTAAAGCATCAGATGCAGGCAAATCAGTGCTTGGGTTCAAAACTCAGGAGCAACTAACACACTAAGACAAGGCAATCACTTTGTTGATATGGTTTAAGCAACTAACACAACTAAACAGATGTAAGTACATGCAAGTGTAGGCAAAAATATTGCTAGGTTTTGAGCAACTAACACACTAAATCTTGGCAAGTACAAGAGGGAAAGCAAAATTTTGCTTATTGCAAAAAAATTTCTAGGCAAAAGGTTGTATAGGGGTTAAGCAACTAACACAATAAACCAAGGCAAGTGCAGTCATGTTTTCACAAACCTGTAGTTATATTGCAATTGTGGAGATGTGTAAGGAAGGCCCTTTCTTCCGCGGGGATCCCTTGATGTGATCGCAGGTACTTAATCAAATATGGTTTGTCAACCAATGCATGATTGTGTTCAACAACAAAGTAAATCACCTCCCAACGACTATCTAGTAGCTTGACCACCATCTTTGCTTTGCATCATGTCTGCACTATTGTATCTCGCTTCCACTTCTTGCATTTCTTCTTTTTTTATTCTCATCACCAAGAAAGACAATTTCTTCATCTTCTGTTGCTTCATGTTCTTGTTCAACAATCTCATCCAGGGCAGGAATACTTTCTACTCCTCCATCATCAATTTTAGGTTTCTGAAAATTGTTGACTGCTGCTTTATCAACACACTAGTATCAATAGTCCTCCTTGATGTGTTCATCTTGATTGAAAATCCAAGCTGTAAAGCATACACATTGTAGTGTTCTTTGGCGCCTTCCAAAGTGTCAAACCTCATGCATATGTAAGGTTCCCTAGGCTGTGACCAAGCTTCATCATGGTTCTCATCTACCAAGCCTGTCAATCCATTTCCAACAGTCCCTCCAGTATCACCTACAGCACATGTGCCATCAAGGGTGCGTGCATCTGTCTCTGCTGCTTTTGTTCCAGGGTTAGTTCTACCACATGCGGGGCCCCCATGCATTAAGGGAGTGCCCGCCTGTATCCATTGCGTCTGCCAAAGTTTTGCCAGCATTTTGCATCACCATAGGATTAGGAGATTCGGCAACGAACTCAGCATGCTCAGCGTCACCTGCATGGATGCTCTGATGTGTGTAAAATGCAGGATCTCCAATATCATTGTTGGCAGGAATTTGAAATTCAGGGTTTTTGTCTTTTGGCAGCTCATTTAGGTCAATCTTATCCACGCTGCAGATTTTTTCAAACCAGAGAAGCGAGCAAGTTTAGTTGGATGAGGCAAGCAACTGACACACTGTACATAGGCAACATTTTTAGTAACAACAAGTATATGACTTTTTTAATCGCGGATGCAACATTAAAGTATATTCAAGTTTTCCTTTTTCAAGTATATGAGCAGTAGCCAAAGTTCCTAAATGACTCTATTTTTTTACAATAGTCGCATATGATTTTTGTTTCAGGCAATTGTTGTCAATACAACAACTTTTTTCCTATGATTGCTTTTTGGGCAACTGATGTATTGACAATAGTTGCCTACAGGAAAGATGTTTTTTCAGTAGTTATAATGATCGATTTATGTTATTTTTGCTTTTTTCTAAATGGCTGCAGATACAACTGATTTTTGTGCATTTCCAAGGCCCAACAAAAATGTTGAGCAATTTCGTGCGTTTCCAAGGCCCAATGGATGCCTTTTATGTTCGAAGTGCTTTTAGCATCGAGAGGAAAAGCTAATATTAGAGACTTGAGAGTAGCATTTTGTACATCTCAGAAATTTTATATACCAGTACTAGAAACTAGCTGGGTATGACATCTTCCTCATGTTCAGTACTTTGTTAGTATGCAATTCGTACCAGCAACATCAGGACCATGATGTGTTTCTGGCCTCTTTTTTCCTTTTTGCTTGCTGAACTATCTTAACGCGTTGGAGCCCCTAAGGGTTCATGTGTTTTTTCTTGTGTTTCTTCTGTGGATGAACCCTTCTTTGAAGGAGCAACCTAAATTTCTTGCCGGGAAGTACAATTGATAGGAAACAATGTTCAGTCAATCCCCCAAGGTAATGTTCAGTCAATTCCCCAAGGCAACCTATTTTCCTTTTTATTCTGAAGACACAAGTTGGACATAGTTTCTTATCAGTACTTTTAACATCTACCATGATTTCTCTTTATATGTGTAACGCTCCGAATTCGATGCGCCAGGTGTCTTCTAGTTATTCGCCATCATTGCCATGTCATTTGCTTGCGTGTTGCATTTTGCCATGTCATCATCTGCATTTCATCTGCATGTTTTTCAAAACTAGCATCTGTCCGGATCCTCCCAGTTCCCTCCGCTGTCCGTTCTGAGCACAGACACACTCGCACGTGCCCGTGGCACCTCCCAGTTCTTGTTTCGTGAGCCGCCAAAAAATGTTCTCGGAATGGGCCGAGATTTGCCGAGCGGCCTTAGTATAGCACCGATAGACCGCTCGTCAAATTTCGTTCTATTTGGAGGTCGTTTGATGCCCCAACGGTTAACCGAGCTAACCGAGACCCCCCTTATCTTTGCAGCCCAACACCTCTTCACACAGCCCACTAGCCCATCTTACTCCCCGCCATGCTCTCCGTCGTTCGATCACGATCGTGTGAGCGAAGACCGCACCTCATTTGGACTCCCCTAGCTCCCTCTACCTATAAATATGCCTTCCCCTTCCAAATTTGCGGATGAAACCCTAGCCTCCTCCCTCCGCGCCGCCGGACATGTCCGCTCCCCCCGGACGAAATCCCGCCGCCACCACAGTAAGTGGCATCCTGCCACATGTCCCCGCCGCCACCTCCACCGCGCGGGCCCGCCGGGCATAGCCGCGGCCCTCCCGGCCCGGTCGCCCGCCGCCGCCAGCCCGCTGCCCTACG
>NC_041393.1:507262217-507265242 GCF_002162155.2 Triticum dicoccoides | reverse complement strand
CCCGACCGGATCCGCCGAGCCGCCGGCCATCTGCCGCGCTCGCCGCCGCCTCCACTCCGTCCGGCACCGCCTCCTCGCCGTCACGTGGACCCCTCCGCAAGGAGCTCTGCGCCGCCTCGCCCGTCCTTCGCCGGCCACCGTTCCTGCCACCACCGTGCCGGATCCGGCACCGGCCGGCCGGATCTGGCCATCGCCGTCACCGTCTGCTCCCGTTGCCGCCGCTGCCTGACGGGATCAGGAGGAGCCCCGATCCGCGCCCCCGCTCGCACCCGCGTGGACCCCGCGTCCGGCCCGCTCCACCCCGCGGTCCAGCCCAACTGCCCTGCCTCCTCCTCCTTGGCCGAGCCCATTTGGTGAGCATGCCCTCCGAAGCCATTATCTCTCGCCCGTGCGACATTTAGCTACTTGACGCTCACTGTTTTTTCCATGAATTCGACTAAGTCTTTTCTGAAGTCAGCGTCATATTGCATTCTTGTGGTGTGTACAACTTCTTGCATATAACTCCGTTTTGCATGTATGATATATCAAAATGTTCACTGTGAGATGCTCTTCACTTTATTCCAATGTGGCATGCTTGTGTGGGTCCATGTTGATGCCCTAATTATCGTTTCAGGAGTGCTATATGATGTTTACTGCTGAAATCTGCTGTTTGATAACTTCATTTGTGCATCTCGTGAGAGCCACAACTTTGTCCCTGTTGATGCTATGATGATGATCTTGATATTCACATGTTATGCACTTCATGCTCTACATGTTGGTGTGCTTTTCATTCATATTAGAGTGCATCTTGATATATTAATCTCTGTTGCAAAAGTGCATGTTGCTGTTAACTATTGAAAACTGTTATAACTTGCCGTTTTGTCATTTTCGTTGCATTTTGTGTGTGCATCTTATGAGCATGATGTCTACATGTTTTACGAGCATTTTTATTCCGTATTTCCAGGGGTGCAATCCATGTATTTTTATATGCCATGTAGTGAGTGCATCAAGCTTGTTAAGTGGGGCACTTGCTGTTAACTTTCTGTCAATACTGAAACTGCTATATTATGTTGCTATTTTGATTGAAGCTACCATCCATTATATGCATAATCTGAAGATGTTCACTAAGTATGTTTTGTTATACCTGTTATTCTCTATCCATCCATGCCCTTGTTTGCATTTATGGCTTGATGTAGATTGTCGTTATCATGTTCCAAAGTTGCTAAATAATGTTGCTGTCAGCCTGTTAACATGAAGTTCAGTTTTGCCATGTATTTTGATAGTGATCCATGCACCCCATGAACTTGATCTTGCCACTCTTAGCTTCAAAATGTGTCTTCTTACTGTTGGTCACCTTTTCATGCCATTTATTGCTCTGTGGTGAGTTGTACAAGCTCACCAACATGCGTACTTATCGTTGTTTCTGCCATGTACTGTTATTTTCACTGTCAGAATCTGTCATATTACTTGCCATGTTTGCATGAATGCTACCATGTTTTCTGTTAATCTTTGGAATAAGTTCAGTAAGGAAGTGTTGTTAAGTGCTTTTAGTACTAGCATGCCATGCTTAGGTTTGCCATGATAGCTTGCTGTAACTTATACTTTGCTAGCTATAAACATTGCAACCTGATGTTATTTCTGTCGTGTCCGGTGAATTTCTGTTCAGTCTGTGAATCTGTTACTATTTGCAATATTGTCATGTCCTTTTGAGCATGTTATAGTGGTTTCTGGAGATAGCTCAGTGTTCATGTTTTATTAAGCTTCACTTGTACATCACGCCCATGCCTTTTGTTTTCATGTTGAGGTGCGGTAGCATATTGTTTTGATGCTTGCTAGATGCCTAGTTGCTGTTTTGGGCAGCTTGTCCTTTTAATCTTGTTTGGAGTGTATGTGTTGCACCGTTGCTCCGTTTGGAGTGTGCTCTATACGAAACTTGCTTAGTTTTACATGTAGCTTTATATTACCATGTTGCATTTATGTTTTGAGAGTGTTTGCTTGATGTTTGAATGCATTTTGCATCAATGCCATATTTCGCTTGTTTTGCTCATATCTTCTAGGTCGTAGCTCCGAACTAAATGAACTTTATATGTAACTTGACTAGAACTTCGTGTAGATCATCTTGGTGCATTTTAACTTGCTGTTTAACAACTTGAACATAAGGTTTTATTAAGTTCTGTACCAATTTCAAAATTTGCATATGAGGACTTACTGGATTTGTTATATGTTGTTTCCGACCTCGTTTAAACTTGCTTTGATGTGTTGTTCTTGTTTGCATCATCTCTTGCCATGAGTAGCCTCATGTAGCCTTGTCATGCATCATGTTTGGTTGTGCATCATGTCATGTTTATGTGTTGTGTGTTTACCTTGTTGTTTGCTTCTTTCCGGTTGTGCTTCTTCTTGATAGTTCCTGTTTCATTGCGATCGTGAGGATTCGTTCGTCTAAGCTTGGTTCGTCTTCGCCCGTTCATCTTCTTCATGGACTCGTTCTTCTTCCTAGCGGGATTTCAGGCAAGATGACCGTTACCCCGGATCTCACTACTATCATTGCTATGCTAGTTGCTTCGTTCTATCTCTATGCTGCGCTACCTATCACTTGTTTTATCAAGCCTCCCAAACTAACATGTCAGTCTCTAACCTTTTCACCCTTCCTAGCAAACCGTTGCTTGGCTATGTTACCACTTTGCTAAGCCCCTCTTATAGTGTTGTTAGTTGCAGGTGAAGTTGAAGATTGCTCCATGATGGACAGGATTATGTTGGGATATCACAATATCTCTTATTTAATTAATGCATATATATACTTGGTAAAGGGTGGAAGGCTCGACCTTATGCCTAGTGCTTTGTTCCACTCTTGTCGCCCTAGTTTCCGTCATACCGGTGTTATGTTCCTTGATTTTGTGTTCCTTACGCGGTTGGGTGATTTATGGGACCCCCTTGATAGTTCGCTTTGAATAAAACTCCTACAGCAAGGCCCAACCTTGGTTTTACCATTTGCCTCACCTAAGCCTTTTTCCTTTGGGTTTCCGGAGCCCGAGGGTCATCTTTATTT
>NC_041393.1:507153263-507262018 GCF_002162155.2 Triticum dicoccoides | reverse complement strand
GGTCCAACCTGGGCGATACCCGGCGCCCCCTGGGCAACCAGGGTTTATGCCAACCTGGCGTCTGGCCCATCGGGTGTGCCCTGAGAACGAGATGTGTGCAGCTCCTATCAGGATTTGTCGGCACATTAGGGCGGCTTTGCTGGTCTTGTTTTACCATTGTTGAAATATCTTGTAACCGAGATTCCGAGACTGATCGGGTCTTCCCGGGAGAAGGAATATCCTTCGTTGACCGTGAGAGCTTGTGATGGGCTAAGTTGGGACACCCTGCAGGGTTTAAACTTTCAAAAGTTGTGTCCGCGGTTATGTGGCAGATGGGAATTTGTTAATGTCCAGTTGTAGAGAACTTGACACCAGACTCGAATTAAAACGCATCAACCGCGTGTGTAGCCGTGATGGTCTCTTTTCGGCGGAGTCCTGGAAGTGAACACGGTTTTGGGTTATGTATGAACATAAGTAGTTTCAGGATCACTTCTTGATCACTTCTAGCTTCTCGATCATTGCGTTGCTTCTCTTCTCGCTCTTATTTGCATATGTTAGCCACCATATATGCTTAGTCGCTGCTACAACCTCACCACTTATCCTTTCCATACCCATTAAGCTTTGCTAGTCTTGATACCCATGGTTATGGGTTGCTGAGTCCTCGTGGCTCACAGATTACTACAACAACAGTTGCTGGTATAGGTATTGCGATGATCATGATGCGAGAGTGATGTTTGCTTGTTTTGGAGTTCTTCTTCTGCTTCTTCTTCGATCAGGGGATAGGTTTCAGGTCGGCGGCCTAGGCTAGCAGGGTGGATGTCGTTTGAGTTTCTGTTTGTATTTCATCCGTAGTCGGATGATGTTCTTGTGTATGATGTTGGTGTATTCGTGTGGCATGGTATGCCTCTTGTATGTATTCCCCACTATTATGTAATGGTACAATGTAATGATATCCACCTTGCAAAAGCGTCTCCAATATGCGCTTCTGTCCTTGGTGGGACCTTTGAGTTCCTTTAGGATAGGGTCGCATATTGGGCGTGACAAGTTGGTATCAGAGCCTCGACCGACCATAGGAGCCCCCTTGATTTTTCTTAGCATGGCCATTGTTGAGTCTAGAAGAAAACTGTTTTCGGAGTCTAGTTATATCGGAGAGTAGGAATTATTTTTACTCCTCAGTCCCTTTGTCGCTCTGGTGAGGAATCTTGACATAGGTGTTTTGAATTACTCCTCTTCCCCTTCAAGTTTTATTTAGGATCACGCGGTTGGTTTTCCGAGCGTTGGTTCTCAGCTCTTTTCATCCAGTGCATTTCTTGTCAAGTTGACTCGAGCCTCTTCTTCTTTGCCAAGTTCAATCCTCATTTGTTTTCTTTTCCCACCCACCCACCCTTTTTCTTCTCCAAGCCGGAGTTTGTAACCGAGTATCCATCCTACTCGTGCGAATCCTTTGCTTTCTTTCAACCGGTGTTTTCTCTTCAAGATATTCGTCGGTTCTCCCTTGCAGGTGCCTTTGTTTTCCCGCCCTCCCACCCTTTTTCTTCCCGGAGTCTGAGTCTCTTTCGACCATCAATTTTCATTCATACGAAGCCTCTTCAGTCTTCCCTCAATCATTTCAATCGGTGAATTCTCGTCTCGGTGGACATTCTTCGTCTCTTTTTCTTCTTCGGTGGATTCAATTCCAATTTTGGTAGTGATTATATTCTTTCCCTCGGCTCAAGTGTTTTCCCTGCTCGTTCGCCTCTCGCCAGTTTATCCTTCCGGGGTGTTCAAGACATCTCAGGAGATTCGTCTGTGTTCGAGTTAATTCGAGGTTGTTACCTCATTCAAATATTTTAATTATTTCGGTGCATCATCTATCTCTTCAACAATCCTTTCCAACGGTGTTATCTCTTCAGTGGGCCCTAACCCATAGGTCTTTTCCCAGGATCTTACCTGACTCTTCTAATTCTCCCGGAGTTATTCTTAAATTCTTTTCAAGTGTGACATAAGAATGGATCCCATCAGTCACATGCCTTCTCCAAGATCGCTTTCAAATTCTTTTCATTGTTGGCTCAACCTTTTCGGTTTTCATTCTCCCGGAGTATTGGTGTTTCTCGTCGTCATTTGAAGATCGGAGAAGAGTTCCTTCTAAATCTTGCTCGTTCTCTCAAAGACTCACGGTTCTAGTTTCATGATACCGTCTCGAATTATTCCATTTGTCAGATATTCTTTTCTTAACCATCCGGGGTATGCCAGGAGTTGTTTTTCCATTTCTTTTCACCGGAGGCCATCATTCCAGAAGAATTCTTTGTTCTCACATTTCAGCTACCGTTATCCAATTATCCCGGCGCTTCATTCAAATGTTCTTTAATCAGCTCGAGTTCTTCCCGTTCCCTTGTATCTAAATCCCCTCAAGCATATTAGTTCTTCTAATTCTCCCCGGTGATTCATTCTCTTTCATCAGTCAGTTTCGAATTCTTTTGGCGGTTCGTTCAAGATTCTTTTTCCTTGATTATCATTTTAATCCATTCATTGTTTCCAATCCTAAAGGTGGTTCATTGAAGACCTCCCTAAAGGTGGCGCCATATACTCCTGAATCCTTTTCAAGGGGAATAAGTTGCATGCCAAATCGGGTTGTCATCAATTAAATTTGATGAGGATAAGCATAATGTAATTCTTATTCTTATTTCATCATCATCAAGTAATCCCTTTTCTTCGGAGTTTGTTCGTGAGGAATAAATTCTAGTTCCAAGTGTTTTCATCTTTTATTTTACAGAGTTAAAATTTCCTCGTCCATTTCGTCGGAACCTCCATCTAAATCACTGCAAGGCTTTAATCTTATTCTTTCATCCTTCATTCTATCTCATCATCCTTTCGTCACCGGAGTTCTTCACGGTGTTCTTCATGATTTAATTCATTCTTCAAGAGTTCATCAAGAATTTTGTTGGTGGAGTTCAAGTATCTTTTCTTCTCATGTCTCGAAGTGCAATTAATTCTCCGTATTCTTCTGAAGTGGAGTTTTGCATTTT
The DNA here is from genome assembly GCF_002162155.2 of Triticum dicoccoides. Lineage (NCBI taxonomy): Eukaryota > Viridiplantae > Streptophyta > Magnoliopsida > Poales > Poaceae > Triticum > Triticum dicoccoides. Next base: position 507,259,034 of record NC_041393.1, on the reverse strand, counting down.
CTTCGTTTTTCTCAACTTTTCAGACATTTGGTTGTGGTATAATTTCACCTCAAGTTTTGAGATGTTTTTGATAAGTCCACAACAAGCTTATTCTTTCGTTGTTGATTTTCTCAACAACTCCTTTCAACCCTTCCTTCTAAGTTCTTTTCATTCCACTATTTCAATTCTTCCGGAGGCATTGCGTTGTTCATCTCGTTAAGCGTCATCCCATTGGGTGAAGTTCAAGTCTCCATTCCTTCCATTTTCAGTCGGAGTGCTGCCCAAATTCTTTTGTTCATTCCTTTTCTATCTTGTTCAAACCGGAGTGGTTTCAGAGTCTGTCTTATTCCATGAGCTTTGATTCTCGTCATACTCGTCGTTCCTCTTTTCTACCTGAGTGCTCTCGACTTGGTTCATCTTCTCTCTTTTGTTCTTACTTCACCCCATCCTCTTTTCCTTCTGTCTCGGTCCTAAGATCTCGGGGCGAGATCTCTTGTTAGTGGAGGAGAGTTGTAACGCCCCGAATTCGATGCGCCAGGTGCCTTCCAGTTATTCGCCGTTATTGCCATGTCATTTGCTTGTGTGTTGCATTTTGCCATGTCATCACCTGCATTTCATCTGCATGTTTTTCAAAACTAGCATCCGTTCGGATCCTCCTAGTTCCCTCTGCTGTCCATTCCGAGCACAGACACACTCGCACACGCCCGTGGCACCTCCCAGTTCTTGTTTTGTGAGCCGCCGAAAAACATTCTCAGAATGGGGCAAGATTTGCTGAGTGGCCTTAGTACAACACCGATAGACCGCCCGTCAAATTTCGTTCCATTTGGAGGTCGTTTGATGCCCCAACAGTTAACCAAGCTAACCGAGACCCCCTTCTCTTTGCAGCCCAACACCTCTTCACACAGCCCACTAGCCCATCTTACTCCCCTCCATGCTCTCTGCCGTTCGATCATGATCGTGTGAGCGAAGACCGCACCTCATTTGGACTCTCCTAGCTCCCTCTACCTATAAATATGCCTTCCCCTTCCAAATTTGCGGATGAAACCCTAGCCTCCTCCCTCCGCGCCGCCGGACATGTCTGCTCCCGCCGGACAAAATCCCGCTGGCGGCCGCAGCCAGTGGCATCTTGCCACGTGTCCCCGCCACCGTCTCCATCGCGCGGGCCCGTCGGGCCCAGCCGCGGCCCTCCCGGCCCGGTCGCCCGCCGCCGCCAGCCTGCTGCCTTGCGCCTCCAGCGGTTCCTTCGTGCCGCCTGGCCAGATCCGCCGAGTCGCCGGCCCTAGGCCACGCTCGCCGCCGCCTCCGCTTCGTCCGGCAACGCCTCCTCGCCGTCGTGCCGACCCCGCCGCCAGGAGCTCCGCGCCGCCTCGCCCGACCTTCGCCGGCCACCGTTCCTGCCGCCGCCGTGCCGGATCCGGCACCGGCCGGCCGGATCTGGCCATCGCCGCCACCGTCTGCTCCCGTCGCCGCCGCCGTCGGACGGGGTCGATAGGAGCCCCAATCCACGCCCCCGCGTGGGCCCCGCGTCCGGCCCTCTCTACCCCGCGGTCCAGCCTAACTCCCTTGCCTCCTCCTCCTTCTTGGCCGAGCCCATTTGGTGAGCGTGCCCTTCGAAGCCCTTATCTCTCGCCCATGCGACATTTTGCTACTTGACGCTCACTGTTTTTTCCATGAATTCGACCAAGTCTTTTCTGAAGTCAGCAACATATTGCATTCTTGTGGTGTGTACAACTTCTTGCATATAACTCCGTTTTGCATGTATGAGATAACAAAATGTTAACTGTGAGATGCTCTTAATTTCATTCCATTGTGACATGCTTGTTTGAGTCCATATTGATGCCCTAATTATCGTTTCAGGAGTGCTATATGATGTTTACTGCTGAAATCTGATGTTTGATAACGTCATTTGTGCATCTCGTGAGAGCCACAACTTTGTCCATGTTGATTCTATGATGATGATCTTGATATGCACATGTTCTGAACTTCATGTTCTACATGTTGGTGTGCTTTGCGTTCATGTTAGGGTGCATCTTGATATATTAATTTCTGTTACAAAATTGCATATAACTGTTAACTACTGAAAACTGTTATAACTTGATGTTTTGTCATTTTTGTTGCATTTTGTGTGTGCGTCTTATGAGTTTGATGTCTACATTTTTTAGGAGCATTTTATGTCATCTTTACAGGGGTGCAATCCATGTATTTTTATATGCCCTGTAGTGAGTGCATCAAGCTTGTTAAGTGGGTCACTTGCTGTTAACTTTCTGTCAATGCTGAAACTGCTATATTATCTTGCTATGTTTGATTGAAGCTACCATCCATCATATGCATAATCTGGAGATGTTCACTAAGTATGTTTTGTTATACATGTTATTCTCTATCCATCCATGCCCTTGTTTGCATTTATGGCTTGATGTAGATTTTCGTTATCATGCTCCAAAGTTGCTAAATAATGTTGATGTCAGCCTGTTAACATGAAGTTCAGTTTTGCCATGTGTTTTGCTAGTGATTCATGCACCCCGTGAACTTGATCTTGCCATTCTTAGCTTCATAAATGTGTCTTCTTATTGTTGGTCACCTTTTAATGTCATGTATTGCTCCGCGGTGAGTTGTACAAGCTCACCAACATGCCTACTTATCGTTGTTTCTGCCATGTACTGTTATTTTCAGTCTGAATCTGTCATATTACTTGCCATGTTTGCATGAATGCTACCATGTTTTCTGTTGATCTTTGGAATAAGTTCAGTAAGGAAGTGTTGTTAAGTGCTTTTAGTACTAGTATTCCATGCTTAGGTTTGCCATGATAGCTTGCTGTAACTTGTATTTTGCTAGCTCTAAACATTGCAACCTGATGTTATTTCTGTCATGTCCAGTGAATTTCTGTTAAAGTCTGTGAATCTGTTATTATTTGCAATATTGTCATGTCCTTTTGAGCATGTTGTAGTGGTTTCTGGAGATAGCTCAGTGTTCATGTTTTGTTAAGCTTCATTTGTACATCACGCCCATGCCTTTTGTTTTCACGTTGAGGTGTTTTAGCATATTATTTTGATGCTTGCTAGATGCCTAGTTGCTGTTTTGGGCAGCTTGTCATTTAATCTTGTTTGGAGTGTATGTGTTGCACCGTTGCTCCGTTTGGAGTGTGCTCTATATGAAACTTTCTTAGTTTTACATGTAGCCTTATATTACCATGTTGCATTCATGTTTTGAGAGTGTTTGCTTGATGTTTGAATGCATTTTGCATCAATGTCATGTTTCACTTGTTTTGCTCATATCTTCTAGGTCGTAGCTCCGAACTAAACGAACTTTATATATAACTTGACTAGAATTTCGTGTAGATCATCTTGGTGCATTTTAACTTGATGTTTAACAACTTGAACATAAGGTTTTATTTAGTTCTGGACCAATTTCGAAATTTGCATATAAGGACTTACCGGATTTGTTATATGTTGTTTCTGGTCTCATTTAAACTTGCTTTGATGTGTTGTTCTTGTTTGCATCATCTCTTCCCATTAGTAGCCTCATGTAGCCTTGTCATGCATCATGTTTGGTTGTGCATCATGTCATGTTTATGTGTTGTGTGTTTACCTTGTTGTTTGCTTCTTTCCGATTGTGCTTCTTCTTGATAGTTCCTGTTTCATTGCGATCGTGAGGATTAGTTCGTCTACGCTTGGTTTGTCTTTGCAATTCGTCTTCTTCATGGACTCGTTCTTCTTTCTAGCGGGATTTCAGACAAGATGACCGTTACCCTGGATCTCACTACTATCATTGCTATGCTAGTTGCTTCGTTCTATCGCTATGCTGCGCTACCTATCACTTGTTTTATCAAGCCTCCCAAACTGACATGTCAGCCTCTAACCTTTTCACCCTTCCTAGCAAACCGTTGCTTGGCTATGTTACCGCTTTGCTCAGCCCCTCTTGTAGCGTTGTTAGTTGCAGGTGAAGTTGAACATTGCCCCATGATGGACAGGATTATGTTGGGATATCACAATATCTCTTATTTAATTAATGCATATATATACTTGGTAAAGGATGGAAGGCTCGACCTTATGCCTAGTGCTTTGTTCCACTCTTGTCGCCCTAGCTTCCGTCATACCGGTGTTATGTTCCTTGATTTTGCGTTCCTTACACGGTTGAATGATTTATGGGACCCTCTTGACCGTTCGCTTTGAATAAAACTCCTCCAGCAAAGCCCAACCTTGGTTTTACCATTTGCCTCACCGAAGCCTTTTTCCCTTGGGTTTCCGGAGCCCGAGGGTCATCTTTATTTACCCCCCCCCCCCGGGCCAGTGCTCCTCCGAGTGTTGGTCCAACCTGGGCGATGTCCGGCGCCCCCTGGGCAACCAGGGTCTATGCCAACCCGACGTCTGGCCCATCCGATGTGCCTTGAGAATGAGATATGTGCAGCTCTTATCGGGATTTGTCGGCACATTAGGGCGGCTTTGCTGGTCTTGTTTTACCATTGTCGTAATATCTTGTAACCGGGATTCCGAGACTAACCGGGTCTTCCGAGGAGAAGGAATATCCTTCGTTGACCGTGAGAGCTTGTGATGGGCTAAGTTGGGACACCCCTGCAGGGTTTAAACCTTTGAAAGCCATGCCCGCGATTATGTGGTAGATGGGAATTTGTTAATGTCCGTTGTAGAGAACTTGACACCAGACTCGAATTAAAACGCATCAACCACGTGTGTAGCTGTGATGGTCTCTTTTCGGCGGAGTCCGGGAAGTGAACACGGTTTTGGGTTATGTATGAACGTAAGTAGTTCCAGGATCACTTCTTGATCACTTCTAGCTTCTCGATCGTTGTGTTGCTTCTCTTCTCACTCTTATTTGCATATGTTAGCCACCATATATGCTTAGTCGCTGCTGCAACCTCACCACTTATCGTTTTTATACCCATTAAGCTTTACTAGTCTTGATACCCATGGTTATGGGTTGTTGAGTCCTCGTGGCTCACATATTACTACAACAACAGTTGCAGGTACAGGTATTGCGATGATCATGACGCGAGAGTGATGTTTGCTTGTTTTGGAGTTCTTCTTCTGCTTCTTCTTCGATCGGGGGATAGGTTCCAGGTCGGTAGCCTGGGCTAGCAGGGTGGATGTCGTTTGAGTTTTTGTTTGTGTTTCGTCCATAGTCGGATGATGTTCTTGTGTATGATGTTGTTGTATTCGTGTGGCATTGTATGCCTCTTGTATGTATTCCCCACTATTATGTAATGGTACGATGTAATGATATCCACCTTGCAAAAGCGTCTCCAATATGCACTTCTATCCTTGGTGGGACCTTCGAGTTTCTTTAGGATAGGGTCACATATTGGGCGTGACAATTTGGCACCAATTTTTACCAGCTTTGCTTCAAACCAACACACTACTTGCCTAAAACAAGCAGGGAAATTGCTTATAATAGTAGGTTTTTTATTTCATTCACCGGCACCCGCAGTTACTCGGGTTGCTAAGTTATAGTTGCATTGGCTGTGTGAAGTCAACATGGCACTCATCACTTGCCTGATTTACTTTGATTCCCAAAACCCCAATTGCTAACACAGCCATAATAGTTGCCTAAAACTAGTAAACGAATTGCTTACAATACTGTTATTAGTATTGGTGTGTTGCCCAGATCATATGGTTAATGATATGAACCACAACTTTTTTCGCACTAAATAACCATGCTTTTTTGTTGGTTAAAAACTGCAGCAGTTTTTGCTTAAAACCATAGGATTTTGGGCAGGATTTTTTGCTTAAGAAATAACCACATCAGATGCTTTTTCAGTAACCCACATGAGAAAGGGAGATGCAGCATAGCATTTGTGTATAAACTAGAAAGAAAGTGAAGAAAAGAGTCAAAAGAATTCAGGGAAGAGTTTTCTACAGTTTTTTAGATGGAAGAGTTGAGCAACCTGGCCTCCTGTGATTGTTTTTTGCTTCTGTTCTGAGTTTTGTCCGTCAATTTGGATCTGCTGACAAGCCCTTATGCCACCATTGTAGGGAGAAGAAAGCTTTCTGGATCTTGGGAAGGGAAAACCCTAACTTGATGGAGAAGAAGATGGGTACACGGGGGGAAGGGGTTTGGTATGGTCAGGAGAAGGGGGTGGTTTTGGGAGAGAGAGGAAGCACGTGAGGGGAGGCGCGGACCAGGTGGGGAGAGCGGGTTGTGGCGTGGGCCGGCAAGTTTCCCTTTTTGTCAGGGGGGACCAAAGCCTTTTATGACTGGCTGCCACGGGATGCTAGGGAGCAACCGGTCGCTCCCTAGCCGCGTCCTTTTATGTTATATGATTTTTTACTTCTTTATTTCCTTGCTTTTCAATTTGTTTGTGTGTGTGGGGGGGGGGGGTATAAAACTTTGTTAATAAATTCTATATATTCTACCACACACAAATATATTTTTTCTCAAATGTATGAACTTTATATATGCGTGTATGCGTATTAGAATATGAGGTTCTAATGCACATTTATTCGAACATACAATTATTTATTTTGAGCTAGATGATTTTTAAAATTTTCATATATAATTTTCCTATATTATTTAACAGAATATTTAACAACATTTTAAGAAGTTAATAAACATATTTTCCAAGGATTTGTTTAATTAAAATGATAATTGTCTGCACTATGGCAAGCCCACAACTGTTCCATGGTGGTCTCTTGACCACCGCTATGAGCGGCGTATAGGAGGTTCCCACTTTTATATTTTTCTCCAGGAGATGCAATGGGTAATATGGCCTGCATTCTAGGCTTGCCACCAAATCTTACATGTTTGACGTGGGCTTTCTTGGAAAATAAATACAAATTGCAATGGATATCATGGACGATATACTCGCTTGCCATGTTACATACTAGGATACTCTCTCCTTTCGGGTTTAATGGCTCATCTAAAAAAATTTAGATTTCCATTATATTAGGTTCACTTTGATTCCAATTGAATTAAAGTGCTTTGAGTCTCACGCTGTATTTAATTCATAGAGATGAGGAAGGGAGAATTAGTGGTCATGCATGCATCATGCAAGTCCAATTAGAGAGAGGGTGATGCACTTATTGCTTTGAGAGTTGGTTGAAAATTTTCATTGGGCAGTTTTGTATCCACAAAACTCATGCCATCCACTCATCATCTACCTTAGTTGATGAGATTTCAGATTTGAGCCCTCTAAACCGGAAGGGGTGAAGTACATCTTTATTGATGCAGAATTACTAGCTTAAAACTTGTATTTTTATTTGTATTTTTCTTTTTTCCTGCATTTATTTTAATTGTACGTTTTTTCAGTTACACATTGAGTTGTGTAATTGCAATTTTTGCCAATTCCACGCTTCCACTTTTATTTTTTATCTTTTCTTATCTATTTTTCTTGCATTGCACTTCTTTTGCGCAACCATTTTTTTGTGCTCCTTATTCATGCGATTGCACTTCATGGTGGGGCACAAAAGGAGAATTGAAGCTTTTGAATGTCACCTGCACCCTAGACACTCCCCTCCACTGTTGAATATGTAAAGATAGTGCAACATACCAAAGAAATTGAAATTAACGCAAACAACAAAACTCCTACCAAATTTATAAGTTACATCAGAAAATTTTGAAGTCAATTTTAGCTTCATCCTTGGCAGCAAGATGTTTCTCTGTGCCTTAGGTGGAAAGAAAAACTTCAAAAAGCCAAGCCTACATAATTTGGCTATAAGTCATTATTTTTTATTTTTTAAACATTTTTTAACACATGTCTACTTTTCCCTACCTATTGCACATTTGTCATGTACATTAGGAACATTTATTATACACATTAATTTTTTTAATACGTGATTACATTTTTCAAATATATGTTTTGATGTATACTTTCTACATACAAATTATACATTTTTTGTTTACATCTAAAACATTTTTATACACATTTAACATTTTTCAAATATATGTTTTGACGTCTACTTTTGTTTTATATATTTTTCATATACATCTAAAATGTTATTTTATATACCTTTAATAGTGTTTAAATACATGATTAAAATCTACTGATATACATGTTTTCAAAAAAAAAGTAATATGTGTTAACATCTTCAAATACACTTGGAATCAAAAAATTTAATGATACTGTATGAAACTTTTTTAAACTATGTTTTAATGATATTATATAATCAATTTTTCAAAAATATCATGAACATATTTTTTGAATTGTGTGTATATTTTTAAATATGCACCGTACAGTTTCTTAAATGGTATGAAGCATATTTTTTACATTATATACAAAATTTCTATATGGATGTGTGGTCATATGAGGAAAGACCGAGTTCGGAATGATGATATACGAGATAGAGTTGGGGTAGCGCCGATTGAAGAGAAGTTTATCCAACATTGTCTGGGATGATTTGGGCATATTCAGCGTAGGCCTCGAGAAGCTCCAACGCATAGTGCACGCCTAAAGCGTGTTGATAATGTCATGCGAGGTCAGGATAGACCAAATTTAACATGGGAGGAGTCTGTAAAGAAAGATCTGAAGGACTGGTGTATCACCAAAGAACTAGTCATGGACAGGGATGCGTGGAAGCTTCCTATCCATGTGCCAGAACCATGAGTTGGTCAGGAGATCTTGTGAGTTTCACCTCTAGCCTACGCCAATTTGTTTGGGAACAAAGGCTTTGTTTTGTTTTTCATCTTCTTCTTCTATTTCTTCTCCTTGTTGTTGTTGTTGTTGTTGTTGTTGTTGTTGTTGTTGTTGTTGTTGTTGTTGTTGTTGTTGTTGTTGTTGTAGTAGTATAAACATTTTCTAAAATATTACATACATTTTGTTCCAAACACATGAGCAGTTTTTAAATATGACTGACATTTTTTAAATGCTATCAACATTATAAAGTATGAACAAACAAAAAAGAAAATAAAAAACAGACAAGAAAAATGAATTAACGGTGAAACTACTTGGGTCGTCCCATTAATAGAAGGCAGAGGTGAGACGAGCTTGTGTCTCGTTGCGGGCGAAACATAGCCGCTTCCGTGGGGAGCTCCTATACGGCTCTAATTGCAGCAAACAGTTGGCCTCATGCACAGGAGCGCCCCCTACTGGGCCGGCCCATATATAGTAGAGAAAAATCACGAAAAAGAAGTGTGGCTGCTGCTGGGATCCAACTCACGTAGAAATAACAAACACGTGCTGCAAGCCACTAAACCATATGGCTGATGGTGACGGATCATACCGTGAATCATTTTAAAGATAATGCCATATTCACACTAGCGTCATGATTACTGTTGCGTAGAGATTATTCAGTTGTTTCGAACACATTTTGAAAAATACTAAATTTTATTGGAAAATCTGAACAAAAAAAGAAATTCTAAAATAGTTTTCGAATTACAGGAACGAAATTAACAATATCATCAAGTTTACAAAATATCTGAACAATGTTTGTAAAAAGAAGAACAAATATTGCTTTTAAATTCAACCTTTTTTGGAAAGTTTCGATTTTTTTGCAACATGGAACATTATTTGAAATAACGAACAAAATATTGAAAGCGCTACCATTTTTGAAATTCCTAAACATTTTCTGAAACATGAACATTTTGTTTATTGTGAACAATTTGAAAAAAGAACATTTTTTAAAATTCCTGAACATTTTTTGAAAATACAAACATTCTGATGAAATCGTGCAAAATTTTGAACTGAAATCCCTGAACATTATTTGAAACACGAATATTTTTTGAAATTGTGAACAAATTAAACACGACCAATTTTTTAAATCATGAATTAATTTGGACAATGAGAACAATTTTTGAAACATGAACATTTTTTATATTGTGAACAAATTTTGAAAGCATGATTGTTTTTTGAAATTCCTGAACAATTATTGAAGCACAAACATTTTTTAATTTTTTGAACTCGGCAACATTTTTGAAAATTTAGAACAAATATTTGAAAATTTCAAACAAAAGAAACAGGAAAGAGAACAAAAATAAAATGAAAACAAAAAAGAAAAAGAAACAGCAACAAGAAAATAAAAAAATCAAAGACAAAAAAAGTAATAGAAAAAGTAAAATAGAATAAACGGGTACAGGAACCTTCTACAAGGTTCCCAAAACCGATAAAAACGGCTGGGAACCCTTAGAAGATTCCCAAGAGCTAAACCTTGCACGTACTATAGATGGGCTGGCCCAATTGCTGGCTCAGTAGCCCTGTCTGTGTGATTGCTCGACAGTTTGACTAAAATGCGTCAAATAGGGATTCCGTTTTCGTTTACGGCGACCACTTCCTACAAATCTGGCGTGGGCTTTCTAGAAAAATAAATTCAGACTGGAATGGAGATCATGGACGATATAGCCATAGCATGATAGAACTTATTGATGCGGAGTAACTATTTTTTGTATGTGTTTTTCTATTTATATATTTCTCCATTTATTTCACCTGTATTTTTTTGCAGTTACACATTTAGTCGTGCAATTTTATTTTTTGGCAGTCCTATGCTTTCACTGTTTTGTTTTTTGTTAACATGATCTTATTTATTTTTTTCTGCAATTGCACTTCTTTTGTCCACCCGCAGTTTTGTACTCCTTATTATTGCAATTGCACTTCAATTGTGGGCACAAAAGGAGGCTTGAAATTCCTAAAAAAAGGAGGATAGGAGCTTTTGAGTGTCACCTGCACCCTAGACACTCCCTTCCCCTATTGAATATGTAAGGATAGTGCAACAAACCCAAGAAATCAAAATTAACATGATGAAACTCCTATTATATTACAAGTTGCATCAGAAATAATTGATGTCATTTTTTGCTTCATCCTTGGCAGCATGATGTTTCTGTGTGTCTTAGATGAAAAGAAAAACTTTAAAAAACCAAGGCTGCATAATTTGGACCAACCTAAAACGTTTGAAAGAGATTCATGAGGCAAACTTAAAAATGAGAACCTAAAACCATCCAAAGCACGGTGAGTCGGGACACACTATTTCGGCATGTATCTCGCTCTTACAAGATTCGTGTGGTGGTAGGGGTTAATCTAAACCCGTCAATAAAAATTGCCGTACTTCTATACTGCACACCAAAGCATCCATTGACGTAGTGAAGTGGTAACCTTAACATAGGGCATATGAAAATCTTCACTAGATTGTATTAAAAACATTTATTCACTAGATTGCACTCAGTTTTTTTTATGGAAAGCGATCATGACAAGTTTATTCACTAGGCATAAGAGTTACATCTTTGCTAGAAAGCGCACTCGCTTTGATGATACTAGTCTCTTTTTTTAGGGGTTGATGCTAGTAGTCTCATTATTTTTTTATTTTTTTAGGGTTTGATGAAACTAGTCTCATGAACATCGCATTTTTCGTATATAACTTAATGAACATCACACCTGTGTGGTCCTGCACTTGACACATTTCTACCTTCGCAGCTTTGTTGGGCCGGTGCTATAGCGAAAATAGCACTCGCCCTGACGCGCCCTTTGCGCCAATGCTCACTAGTTATTGAAGAATTTTCCTTAGGGAAAGGAGAAGGGCTTCTGCTGTCCCTCTCTAACACCAAGAGTCCGACCGAGATGAGTGGAGAAGAACCCAGTGATCCTGATATTTAACCAGTTGCCCTTGTTCTTAAAAAATTGCTGCCTTAACCCCTATATTTGGCATGATTATTTCAGTCCTAGATCATTGCGAACTGGCAATAACCCTGAGATGTCGACTAAGTATAAACTGATGGCTGCAAGCCTGCAAGTCATGATGAGAGAAGAAGCTAGTGATGGTGGAATCTGAACTCTGAAAATAGCTGAAAGCTATCGTGCGCTACACGATCAGGCGCGCGCATGAATGGATTGGACTGGCTCGACGTGGTTTTCTGCCCACGCGCACTCACGGCTGCACGGCCCAACCCTAAAAACTGGCCCAGATGTCCCGTCGTCTAGCTTAGTTTGGTACGCGTGACTGCTCCAATCCAAATAGCGTGTTAGCTAGCACACTGATCATGGCAGACTCCCTAGTCTGAAACAAGAAAAGTGATGCTTTATATTTTCTTACTTTTGATTCAGTAATCAGAGTGCCCTTCAGGTGCTCATCGATCCGATCATGGACTGGCTTCCCACTTGGAAGGCGGCCATGATGGCCAAGACAGGCCGATTGACTCTGGTCAATGCAAGTCGGTCTTGGCGGCCATCCCTCTCCACCAACTGGTGGTTGGTGCCATCTTCAACACGAACCCTCAAACCGTTCACATCTATTTGAACCGAGGGGTTCGGATGTGTTTTGCGATCCAACGTGGGGCTGTATCCATCCGCAAATCGCCCCTGACGTCCTTTTTTCATAGACCGGAAGCAAACCAAGAAGGGGAGGAGAACTTTGTAGGATCCGGACCACTGCTACGCATGCCTTTGACAACTCTGGCCCATCCAAAATCGATATCTCTCATCCACGCCCTTTCCCGCCAGAGCATCGGCACCACATACATGCCGGCCCAGAGCAGACATGACCACTCACTAGAGCCGCATTGAAGCGGCACGTCGGCCGAGCATGTTGCACGCTTGCTGCACACACTTTCTATTCGCATTAAAATGACATTCTTCTATCCGTTGATACATCTCCAACGTTAATCTATAATTTATAAAGTATTCATGCTATATTTACATCAATTATATATGGTTTTGGTGCACTTTTATAATACTTTTATGGACGGACTTACTAATTTAGTGCCCAATGCCAGTTCATGTTTTTTTGTTTTACATAAAAGTAATATGTAGGAAGGTCAAAACAACCCGGTGATTCAATATGATCTTTTATGAAATATATGTGATTTTTGGGCAAAAGAATTAACGCATAATAGTGCCCGAGGGCCCCACATGGACAAGTGGCGCGACCCGCCCTGTCCGCACCATGTGTCCATGTGAGAAGCCCTTAAGTCGGTTGGAGCCCTTCTTTCACGGCAAGAAAGCTAATTTCGGGGGGAATTCCTCTCAAAGTTTCAACCCAATCGGAGTTATGGATCATTGACTATAAAAAACGGTGAAGGCCTAAAAGCGGGAGCGAAACAGAGAAGAAAACACACACACACAGGGGAGAGAGAGAGAGAGAGAGAGAGAGAGAGAGAGAGAGAGATCCAATCACGGAGGGGCTCTCGCCCCTCCGGGAGCCATGAAGGCCAAGGAAGAGAGGCGAGAACCTCTCCCCATCTAGGGGAAGGCCATGGAGGAGCAAGTCGGAGGGAGCCCCTCTTCCATTCTCTCCTGGTGGCGTGGAGTGCCACCGGGTAAACCATCACCGTGGTGATGATCGTCTTCATCACCTTTCTCATCTCGTTTCAGCGGCCCACTCTCCTGCAACCCGTTGTAATCCCCTACTAGAACATGGTGTTTTGGTGCTATGAATTATTATCCAATGATTTGTGTCTCGCTATTGTGTTTGAGTGAATTTTTGTTGTCCTATGAGTTAATTGGTGAATTACTATGATTAGTTTAAATTGATTGTGGTTATGTTATTGTCCTTTGGTGCCCATCATATGAGCGCGTGCATGGATCACACCATAGGGTTAGCTAGGACTATGCATTGGGGGGCGAGAGCGACAGAAAATTTTCCCTATCATAGAAATTGATACATACGGGATTGAAGGGGGGGTCGATTCATCTTAATGTTATGGTTGGGTTTTACATTAATGAACATTGTTAGTAGTTGCGGATGCTTGCTAATTGTTCCAATCATAATTGCATAGAATTCCAAGTAAGCGATGGCATGCTAGCAGAGGCCTCTCCCAGAAAACTTGCCATCGATCTAGTAACTTAGCTATTTCCTAGGGACAATTCTGCACACCATACCACAATTATTCCACATTCGTTACATGTATTATATTATAATATATTCTATATTTAGTTATGTAGTACATATTTTATGTTTATGATCTTCATTATCTTGCAAAGTTACCCTCTTTATTCCCGCAACGTAGTATTATTTCTCATTTCTAGATAAAAGCAAATGCTTGGTGTATGTAGGCTCGTATTAGTGGCAGATAGGACTTGAGAGATATGCAAAAATTCCTTGGCAAAGTCAATTATTTGAGGAGATTCATAGCCAACTTGTCAGGGAAGGTTGATGCATTCACTCCCATCCTTTGGTTAAAGAACGATACAAATTTTACTTGGGGAGCAAAACAGCAAGAAGCGTTTGATATGATAAAAAATTATGTATGCACTCCTCCGTTGTTGGAAGCTCCCAAACATAGAAATCCCTTTAGGCTTTATATTGTAGCGGAGGAAGGTGTTATTGGTGTTGTTTTTACCCAAGAGACCCAAAGAAAGGAGCATGATATTACTTATTTGAGCTGACGCTTATTGGACGCCGAGACAAAGGTATACATTTATTGAGAAATTATGCTTATGCTTATATTATGCTTGCACAAAATTGAGACATTATCTAGTGCCTAGTACTTGCATTATAGCTTGTGAAACCAATGTCATCAAATACATGTTGAATAGGCCAATTCTTAGTGGTAGAATTGTCAAGTGGGCTTATGCTTTAATTAAATATGATTTGGCTTATGAATCTCTAAAATTCATGAAAGGCAAATCATTGCTAATTTTATTGTTGAGCATCGTATTGTTGACAAGCATGATATTAATATAAATCTTGTCTTGTTAGTACCATGGAGATTATATTTTGATGGTTCAGTTTGTAGCAATGGCCAAGGTGTTGGTATTGTTTATATATCTCCTCATGTTGATGTTTTTGAAGCCTCATGCCGCTTGGAGTATTTTTGCACAAATAATCAAGCAAAATATGAAGTGTTGTATTCGTCTTAGAGATGTTGCTTGCCATAGGTGCTACACATATTGAGGCTTTTGGTGAATAATTAGTAGTAGTGTAACAGATATTCAAAGTCTTTCAATGTTTTGATGAATCACTTAATGTTTATCTTGATAAATGTCTAGATATAATTTCTACTTTGGATTATTTTAGCATTTCTCATATATCTAGACATGAAAATTGAAGAGCAAATGAGTTGGCACAACAAGCATCCGGCTATCATGTTGATCATGGCATGTTTCATATTTCACAAAGGCCGATTTCTAGTCTTGCCAACATAGGGGAGGCTGAACCGGAGCCCACCGTTTCGGCCACTAATGAAGACTTTAATGCAGGAGAAAATCAAGACGGGAGGAAACCCATTATTGATTATTTGCTTGATCCTAGTAAAAGGGTGGGCATGAACGTTTGCTACCTCTTGAGTTTGCGTTGGTTTTTTCCTTGAAGAGGAAAGGGTGATGCAACAAAGTAGCATAAGTATTTCCCTCAGTTTTGAGAACCAAGGTATCAATCTAGTAGGAGACAACACACAAGTCACCTAGTACCTGCACAAACAATCAAGAACCTTGCAACCAACGCGATAAAGGGGTTGTCAATCCCTTCACGATCACTCGCAAAAGTGAGATCTAATAAAGGTAGTACAGTAAATATTTTTGGTATTTTTGTTGTATAGATTGGAAAGTAAAGATTGCAAAATAGTAAACGAGATGCGATGTAAATAAAAGAGATGTAATATAATAAGAAAGAGACCCGGGGGGCATAGGTTTCACTAGTGGCTTCTCTCGAGATAGCATGTATTACGGTGGGTGAACAAATTACTGCCGAGCAATTGATAGAAAAGCGCATAATTATGAAGATATCTAAGGCAATGATCATGAATATAGGCATCACGTCTGTGTCAAGTAGACTGAAACGACTCGACATGTACTACTATGACTCCACACATCGACCGCTATCCAGCATGCATCTAGAGTATTAAGTTCATAAGAACGGAGTAACCCATTAAGCAAGATGACATGATGTAGAGGGATAAACTCAAGCAATATGATATAAACCCCATCTTTTTATCCTCCATGGCACCAGTACAATACGTGCCTTGCCGCCCCTACTGTCACTAGGAAAGGACACCACAATATTGAAACCAAAGTTAAGCACTTCTCCCATTGCAAGAAAGATCAATCTAGTAGGCCAAACTTAACCGATAATTCGAAGAGACTTGCAAGATATAAAATCATGCATCTAAGAATTCAGAGAAGAACCAAATAATATTCATAGATAATCTTGTTCATAAACCCACAATTCATCGGATCTCGGCAAACACACCGCAAAAGAGTATTACATTGGATAGATCTCCAAGAACATCGAGGAGAACTTTGTATTGAGAATCAAAGAGAGAGAAGAAGCCATCTAGCTAATAAATATGGACCCGAAGGTCTGTGGTAAACTACTCACGCTTCATCGGAGAGGCAATGGTGTTGATGTAGAAGCCCTCCGTGATCGATTTGTTGGAAATATGCCCTAGAGGCAATAATAAATTAGTTATTATTATTATATTTCCTTGTTCATGATAATTGTTTATTATCCATGCTATAATTGTATTGATAGGAAACTCAGATACATGTGTGGGTACATAGACAACACCATGTCCCTAGTAAGCCTCTAATTGACTAGCTCGTTGATCAATAGATGGTTATGGTTTCCTGTGGACATTGGATGTCGTTGATAACGGGATCACATCATTAGGAGAATGATGTGATGGACAAGACCCAATCCTAAGCCTAGCACAAAGATCGTAGTTCGTATGCTAAAGCTTTCCTAATGTCAAGTATCATTTCCTTAGACCATGAAATTGTGCAACTCCCGGATACCGTAGGAATGCTTTGGGTGCACCAAACGTCACAACGTAACTGGGTGGCTATAAAGGTGCACTACGGGTATCTCCAAAAGTGTCTGTTGGGTTGGCATGAATTGAGACTGGGATTTGTCACTCCGGTTGACGGAGCGGTATCTCTGGGCCCACTCGGTAGGACATCATCATAATGTGCACAATGTGACCAAGGGGTTGATCACGGGATGATGTGTTATGGAACGAGTAAAGAGACTTGCCGGTAACGAGATTGAACAAGGTATCGGGATACCGACGATCGAATCTCGGGCAAGTACAATACTGCTAGGCAAAGGGAATTGTATACGGGATTGATTGAATCCTCGACATCGTGGTTTATCCGATGAGATCATCGTGGAACATGTGGGAACCAACATGGGTATCCAGATCCCATTGTTGGTTATTGACCGGAGAACACCTCGGTCATGTCTGCATGGTTCCTGAACCCGTAGGGTCTACACACTAAAGGTTCGATGACGCTAGGGTTATAGGGAATAGATATACGTGGTTACCGAATGTTGTTTGGAGTCCCAGATGAGATCCCGGACATCACGAGGAGTTTCGGAATGGTCTGGAGGTAAAGATTTATATATGGGAAGTCCTGTTTTGGTCACCGAAAAAGTTTCGGGTGTTATCGGTAATGTACCGGGACCACCGGGAGGGTCCCGGGGGTCCACCAAGTGGGGCCACCGGCCCTAGAGGGCAGCATGGGCCAAGTGTGGGAGGGGACCAGCCCCAGGTGGGCTGGTGCGCCCCCCCCCCCCCACAAGGGCCCAAGACGCCTAGGGTTTGGGGAGGGGGTGCTTCCAGCTTTCTTGGGGGGCAAGTTTCCCCCCTCCCCCCCCCCTTGGCCGCACCCTAGATGGGGATGGGGGCTGCCGCCACCCCTAGGGAGGGAACCCTAGGTGGGGGCGCAGCCCTCCCTCTCCCCCTATATATAGTGGAGGCAAAGGGGCAGCCCAACACACGAAGTTCTTCTCCTGTTGGCGCAGCCCTACCTCTCTTTCTCCTCCTCTCCCGCGGTGCTTGGCGAAGCCCTGCAGGATTGCCACGCTCCTCCACCACCACCACGCCGTGTGCTGCTGCTGGACGGAGTCTTCCCCAACCTCTCCCTCTCTCCTTGCTGGATCAAGGCATGGGAGACGTCATCGGGCTGTACGTGTGTTGAACACGGAGGTGTCGTCCATTTGGCACTAGGATCTCCGGTGATTTGGATCACGACGAGTACGACTCCTTCAACCCCGTTCTCTTGAACGCTTCCGCTTAGCGATCTACAAGGGTATGTAGATGCACTCTCCTATTTCTCGTTGCTAGTTTCTCCATAGATAGATCTTGGTGACTCGTAGGAAAATTTTGAATTTCTGCTACGTTCCCCTATAGTGGCATCATGAGCTAGGTCTATTGCGTAGATTCTTTGCACGAGTAGAACACAAAGTAGTTGTGGGCGTTGATTTTGTTCAGTATGCTTACCGTTACTAGTCCAATCTTGTTTCGACGGTGTTGTGGGATGAAGCGGCCCGGACCGACCTTACACGTACACTTACGTGAGACAGGTTCCATCGACTGACATGCACTTGGTGCATAAGGTGGCTAGCGGGTGCCAGTCTCTCCCACTTTAGTCGGAACGGATTCGATGAAAAGGGTCCTTATGAAGGGTAAATAGCAATTGGCATATCACGTTGTGGTTTTGCGTAGGTAAGAAACGTTCTTGCTAGAAACCCATAGCAGCCACGTAAAACATGCAAACAACAATTAGAGGACGTCTAACTTGTTTTTGCAGGGTATGCTATGTGATGTGATATGGTCAAAATAATGTGATGAATGATATGTGATGTATGAGACTGATCATGTTCTTGTAATAGGAATCATGACTTGCATGTGGATGAGTATGACAACCGGCAGGAGCCATAGGAGTTGTCTTAATTTATTGTATGACATGCGTGTCATTGAACAAACGCCATGTAATTACTTTACTTTATTACTAATCGGTAGCCATAGTAGTAGAAGTAATAAGTTGGCGAGACAACTTCATGGAGACACGATGATGGAGATCATGATGATGGAGATCATGATGTCATGCCGGTGATGATGATCATCATGGAGCCCCGAAGATGGAGATCAAAAGGAGCAAAAATGATATTGGCCATATCATGTCACTATTTGATTGCATGTGATGTTTATCATGTTTATACATCTTATTTGCTTAGAACAATGGTAGTAAATAAGATGATCCCTCATTAAAATTTCAAGAAATTGTTCCCCCTAATTGTGCACCGTTGCAAAAGTTCGTCGTTTCGAAGCAGCACGTGATGATCGGGTGTGATAGATTCTAACGTTCACATACAACGGCTGTAAGCCAGATTTACACACGCAAAACACTTAGGTTAACTTGACGAGCCTAGCATGTACAGACATGGCCTCGGAACACAAGAGACCGAAAGGTCGAGCATGAGTCGTATGGTAGATATGATCAACATGAAGATGTTCACCGATGATGACTAGTCCGTCTCACGTGATGATCGGACTCGGCCTAGTTGACTCAGATCATATAATCACTTAGATGACTAGAGGGATGTCTATCTGAGTGGGAGTTCATTAGATGAACTTAATTATCCTGAACATAGTCAAAAGCCCTTTGCAAATTATGTCATAGCTCGCGCTTTAGTTCTACTGTTTTAGATATGTTCCTAGAGAAAATATAATTGAAAGTTGACAGTAGAAATTATGCGGATAGTAGAAGGCTTATGTCCTTAATGCACCACTCGGTGTGCTGGACCTCGAACGTGGTCTGTGGATGTTGCGAACATCTGACATACACGTTTTGATGACTACATGATAGTTCGGTAATGTTGAACGGTTTAGAGTTGAGGCACCAAAGACGATTTCGAAACATTGCGGAACATATGAGATGTTTCGAGGGCTGAAATTGGGATTTCAGGCTCGTGCCCACGTCAAGAGGTATAAGACCTCCGACGATTTTCTTAGCCTGCAAACTAAGGGAGAAGATCTCAATCGTTGAGATTATACTCACATTGTCTGAGTACAACAATCACTTGAATTCAGTGGGAGTTGATCTTCCAGATGAGATAGTGATGTTTCTCCAAAGTCATTGCCACCAAGCTGCTAGAGCTTCATGATGAACTATAACATATCAGGGATAGATATGATGATCCTTGAGATATTCGCGATATTTGACACCGCGAAAGTAGAAATCAAGAAGGAGCATCAATTGTTGATGGTTGGTGAAACCACTAGTTTCAAGAAGGGCAAGGGCAAGAAGGGGTACTTCATGAAACAGCAAATCAGTTGCTGCTCTAGTGAAGAAACCCAGGGTTGAACCCAAACCGGAGACTAAGTGCTTCTGTAATGAGGGAACGGACACTGGAGCAGAATTACCCTAGATACTTGGTAGATGAGAAGGCTGGCAAGGTCGATAGAAGTATATTGGATATACATTATGTTAATGTGTACTTTACTAGTACTCCTAGTAGCACCAGGGTATTAGATGCCTGTTCAGTTGCTAAGTGTTAGTAACTGGAAATAAGAGCTACGGAATAAACGGAGACTAGTTAAAGGTGAGATGACGATGTGTGTTGGAAGTGTTTCCAAGGTCGATGTGATCAAGCATCGCATGCTCCGTCTACCATCGAGATTGGTGTTAAACCTAAATAACTGTTATTTGGTGTTTGCGTTGAGCATAGACATGATTGGATTATGTCTATCGCAATACAGTTATTCATTTAAGGAGAATAATGGTTACTCTGTTTATTTGAATAATACCTTCAATGGTGTCGCACCAAAAATGAATGGTTTATTGAATCTCGATCGTAGTGATACACATTTTCATGCCAAAAGATATAAGATGGTAATGATAGTACCACTTACTTGGTGCACTGCCATGTAAGTCATATTGGTATAAAACGCATGAAGAAGCTCCATGTTGATGGATCTTTGGACTCACTCGTTTTTGAAATGTTTGAGACATGTGAACCATGTCTATTGGTGTATATGCATGAAGAAACTCCATGCAAATGGACTGTTTGGACTCACTTGATTTTGAATCACTTGAGACATGCAAATCATACCACATGGGCAAGATGACTGAAAGCCTCATTTTCAGTAAAATGGAACAAGAAAGCAACTTCTTGGAAGTAATACATTTTGATGTGTGCAGTCTAATGAGTGATGAGGCACGCAATGGATATCGTTATGTTCTTACTTCACAGATGATTTGAGTAGATACTGAGTATATTTACTTGATAAAACACAAGTCTGAATTATTGAAGGGTTCAAGTAATTTCAGAGTGAAGTTGAAGATCATCGTGACAAGAGGATAAAATGTCTATGATATGATCATAGAGATGAGTATCTGAGTTACGAGCTTTGGCACGCAATTAAGACATTGTGGAAATTGTTTCACAATTAATACCGCCTGGAACACCATAGTGTAATGGTGTGTCCGAACATCATAGTTGCACCCTATTGGATATGGTGCGTACCATGATGTCTCTTATCGAATTACCACTATCGTTCATGGGTTAGGCATTAGAGACAACCGCACTCGCTTTAATAGGACACCACGTAATTCCGTTGAGACGACACCGTTTGAACTATGGTTTGGAGAAACCTAAGTTGTCATTTCTTAAAAGTTTGGGGATGCGACGCTTATGTGAAAAGTTTTAGGATGATAAGCTCGATCCCAAAGCGGATAAAATGCATCTTCATAGGACACCCAAAAACAGTTGGGTATACCTCCTATCTCAGATCCGGAAGCAAAAGTAATTGTTTCTAGAAACGGGTCCTTTCTCGAGGAAAAGTTTCTCTCGAAAGAATTGAGTGGGAGGATGGTGGAGACTTGATGAGGTTATTGAACCATCACTTCAACTAGTGTGTAGCAGGGCACAGGAAGTTGTTCCTGTGGCACAAACACCAATTGAAGTAGAAGCTTATGATAGTGATCATGAAACATCGAATCAAGTCACTACCGAACCTCGTAGGACAACAAGGACGCGTACTGCTTCAGAGTGGTACGGTAATCCTATCTTGGAGGTCATGTTGCTAGACAACAATGAACCTACGAGCTATGGAGAAGCGATGGTGGGCCCGGATTCCGACGAATGGCTCGAGGCCATAAAATCCAAGAAAGGATCCATGACTTTGGAAGAAATACCTGATGGTCGTAAGGCCATTGGGTACAGATGGATTTTAAAAGAAAGACAGACAATGATGGTAAGTATCACCATTAAGAAAGCTCGACTTGTCGTTAAGATGTTTTCCGACAAGTTCAAGGAGTTGACTACGATGAGACTTTCTCACTTGTAGCGATGCTAAGAATTTGTTGGGATTATATTAGCAATTATTGCATGATTTATTAAATCTTGCAGATAGGATGTCAAAACATTGTTTCCTCGACGTTATTCTTGAGGAAAGGTTGTATGTGATACAACCAGAAGGTTTTGTCAATCCTGAAGGATGCTAACAAGTATGCAAAGCTCCAGCAATCCTTCTAAGGACTGGAGTAAGCATCTCGGAGTTGGGATATACGCTTTGATGAGATAATCAAAGATTTTGGGTTCATACAAAGTTTATGAGAAACTTGTATTTCCAAAGAAGTGAGTGGGAGCACTATAGAATTTATGATGAGTATATGTTGTTGACATATTGTTGATCAGAAATGATGTAGAATTTCTGGTAAGCATATAGGGTTATTTGAAAAGTGTTTTTCAATAGAAAACCTGGATTAAGCTGCTTGAACATTAAGCATCAAGATCTATGAGGATAGATCAAAAACTGCTAAATGGTACTTTTAAATGAGCACATACCTTGACATGATCTTGAAGGTGTTCAAGATAGATCAGTCAAAGAAGGAGTTCTTGCCTGAGTTGTAAGGTATGAAGTTAAGAGTTAAAGCTTGACCATGGCAGAAGAGAGAGAAAGGACGAAGGTCGTCCCCTATGCTTCAGACATAGGCTCTATAGTATGCTATGCTGTGTACTGCACCGGTAGTGTGCCTTTCCATGAGTCAGTCAAGGGGTACAAGAATGATCCAGGAATGGATCATTGGACATCGGTCAAAATTGTCCTTGGAGTAAATAAAGGACATGTTTCTCGATTATGGAGGTGATAAAGAGTTCGGCGTAAAGGGTTACATCGATGCAAGCTATAACACCTATCCGAATGACTCTGAGTAGCAAACCAGATACGTATAGTGGAGCAACCATTTGGAATAGCTCCAAGTGGAGCGTGGAAGCAGCATTTACAATATGGCCTAGAGATTTGCGAAGTACATACGGATCTGAATGTTGCAGACCCGTTGACTAAAACCTCTCTCACAAGCAAAACATGATCAAACCCCAAAACTCATTGAGTCTTAATCACATGATGATGTGAACTAGTTTAGTGACACTAGTAAACTCTTTGGATGTTGGTCACATGGCGATGTGACCTATTAGTGTTAATCACATGGCGATGTGAACTAGATTATTGACTCTAGTGCAAGTGGGAGACTGTTGGAAATATGCCCTAGAGGCAATAATAAATTAGTTATTATTATTATATTTCCTTGTTCATGATAATCATTTATTATCCATGCTATAATTGAATTGATAGGAAACTCAGATGCATGTGTGGGTACATAGACAACACCATGTCCCTAGTAAGCCTCTAATTGACTAGCTCGTTGATCAATAGATGGTTACGGTTTCCTGACCATGGACATTGTATGTCGTTGATAACGGGATCACATCATTAGGAGAATGATGTGATGGACAAGACCCAATCCTAAGCCTAGCACAAAGATCGTAGTTCGTATGCTAAAGCTTTTCTAATGTCAAGTATCATTTCCTTAGACCATGAGATTGTGCAACTCCCGGATACCGTAGGAATGCTTTGGGTGCACCAAACGTCACAACGTAACTAGGTGGCTATAAAGGTGCACTACGGGTATCTCCAAAACTGTCTGTTGGGTTGGCACGAATCGAGACTGGGCTTTGTCACTCCGGTTGACGGAGAGGTATCTCTGGGCCCACTCGATAGGACATCATGACAATGTGCACAATGTGACCAAGGGGTTGATCACGGGATGATGTGTTACGGAACGAGTAAAGAGACTTGCCGGTAACGAGATTGAACAAGGTATCGGGATACCGACGATCGAATCTCGGGCAAGTACAATACTGCTAGGCAAAGGGAATTGTATACGGGATTGATTGAATCCCCGACATCGTGGTTCATCCGATGAGATCATCGTGGAACATGTGGGAACCAACATGGGTATCCAGATCCCACTGTTGGTTATTGACCGGAGAACGTCTCGGTCATGTCTGCATGGTTCCCGAACCCGTAGGGTCTACACACTTAAGGTTCGATGACGCTAGGGTTATAGGGAATAGATATACGTGGTTACTGAATGTTGTTCGGAGTCCCGGATGAGATCCCGGACATCACGAGGAGTTCCGAAATGGTCCGGAGGTAAAGATTTATATATGGGAAGTCCTGTTTTGGTCACCGGAAAAGTTTCGGGTGTTATCGGTAATGTACCGGGACCACCGGGAGGGTCCCGGGGGTCTACCAAGTGGGGCCACCGGCCCCAGAGGGCAGCATGGGCCAAGTGTGGGAGGGGACCTGCCCCAGGTGGGCTGGTGCGCCCCCCCACAAGGGCCCAAGGCGCCTAGGGTTTGGGGAGGGGGTGCTTCCACCTTTCTTGGGGGGCAAGTTTCCCCCTCCCCCCCCTTGGCCGCACCCTAGATGGGGATTGGGGCTGCCGCCACCCCTAGGGAGGGAACCCTAGGTGGGGGCGCATCCCTCCCTCTCCCCCTATATATAGTGGAGGCAAAGGGGCAGCCAAACACATGAAGTTCTTCTCCTGTTGGCGCAGCCCCACCTCTCTTTCTCCTCCTCTCCCGCGGTGCTTGGCGAAGCCCTGCACGATTGCCACGCTCCTCCACCACCACCACGCCGTTGTGCTACTGCTGGACGGAGTCTTCCCCAACCTCTCCCTCTCTCCTTGCTGGATCATGGCATGGGAGACGTCACCGGGTTGTACGTGTGTTGAACGCAGAGGTGCCGTCCGTTCGGCACTAGGATCTCCGGTGATTTGGATCACGACGAGAACGACTCCTTCAACCCCGTTCTCTTGAACGCTTCCGCTTAGCGATCTACAAGGGTATGTAGATGCACTCTCCTCTCTCTCGTTGCTAGTTTCTCCATAGATAGATCTTGGTGACTCGTAGGAAAATTTTGAATTTCTGCTACGTTCCCCTACACGATTCCCCCTCCGTCAGATCGCCAGAAAAGGCCCCAAGATGGGACCTCACGGGTACAGAAGGTTGCGGCGGTGGAAAAGTGGTTTCGTGGATCCTCCTGGTGTTTCTAGGGTATAAGAGTATATATATGCGAAAGAAGTACGTCGGTGAAGCTACGAGGGGCCCACGAGTGTGGGAGCGCGCCCTCCTACCTCGTGGCCTCCTCGTGCAGTTCCAGACTTCAACTCCAAGTCTTCTGGATTGCTTTTGGTCCGAGAAAGATCCTCGTGAAGGTTTCATTCTGTTTGGACTCCGTTTGGTATTCCTTTTCTGCAAAACTCTAAAATAGGCAAAAAAAACAGAAACTGGCACTAGGCCTCAGGTTAATAGGTTAGTCCCAAAAATAATATAAAAGAGCATATTAAAGCCCATTAAACATCCCAAACAGATAATATAATAGCATGGAACAATAAAAAATTATAAATACGTTAGAGACGTATCAAGCATCCCCAAGCTTAATTCCTGCTCGTCCTCGAGTAGGTAAATGATAAAAACAGAATTTTTGATGTGGAATGCTACCTAGCATATTTATCAATGTAATTTTCTTTATTGTGGCATGAATGTTCAGATCCGAAAGATTCAAGACAAAAGTTTAATATTGACATAAAAACAATAATACTTCAAGCATACTAACAAAGCAATCATGTCTTCTCAAAATAACATGGCCAAAGAAAGTTATCCCTACAAAATCATATAGTCTGGCTGTTCTCTATCTTCATCACACAAATTATTTAATCATGCACAACCCCGGTTTCAGCCAAGCAATTGTTTCATACTTTAGTATTTTCAAACTTTTTCAATCTTCATGCAATACATGAGCGTGAGCCATGGACATACATGAGGTGGAATAGAATGATGGTTGTGGAGAAGACAAAAAGGAGAAGATAGTCTCACATCAACTAGGCGTATCAACAGGCCATGGAGATTCCCATCAATAAATATCAATGTGAGTGAGTAGAGATTGCCATGCAACGGATGCACTAGAGCTATAAGTTTATGAAAGCTCAACAAAAGAAACTAAGTGGGTGTGCATCTAACTTGCTTGCTCACGAAGACCTAGGGCACTTTTGAGGAAGCCCATCATTCGAATATACAAGCCAAGTTCTATAATGAAAAATTTCCTCTAGTATATGAAAGTGACAACATAGGAGACTCTCTATCATGAAGATCATGGTGCTACTTTGAAGCACGAGTGTGGTAAAAGGATAGTAGCATTGCCCCTTATCCCTTTTTCATTTTTTTTATTTGGGCCTTTTCTCTTTTTTATGGCCTCTTTTTTTCTCTTTTTTTAGTCCGGAGTCTCATCCCGACTTGTGGGGGAATAATAGTCTCCATCATCCTTTCCTCACTGAGACAATGCTCTAATAATGAAGATCATCACACTTTTATTTACTTACAACTCAATACTTAGAACAAAATATGACTCTATGTGAATGCCTCCGGCGATATACCGGGATGTGCAAGGAATCAAGAGTGACATGTATGAAAAATTATGAACGGTGGCTTTGCCACAAATATGATGTCAACTACTTGATCATGCAAGGCAATATGACAATGATGGAGCGCGTCATAATAAATAGAACGGTGGAAAGTTGCATGGCAATATATCTCATAATGGCTATAGAAATGCCATAATAGGTAGGTATGGTGGCTATTTTGAGGAAGGTAAATGGTTGGTTTATGGTACCGACAAAAGTTGTGCGTACTAGGGAGGCTAGCAATGGTGGAAGGGTGAGAGTGCGTATAATCCGTGGACTCAACATTAGTCATAAAGAACTCACATATTTATTGCAAAAGTCTACAAGTAATCAAAACAAAGTACTACACGCATGCTCCTAGGGGAAAGGTTGGTAGGAGTTAACCATCGTGTGATCCCGACCTCCACACATAAGGAAGGCAATCAATAAATAAATCATGCTCCAAGTTCATCACATAACGGTTCACCATATGTGCATGCTACGGGAATCACAAACTTTAACACAAGTATCTCTCAAATTCACAATTACTCAACTAGCATGTCTCTAATATCACCATCTTCATATCTCAAAACAATCATAAAGAATCAAACTTCTCATAGTATTCAATGCACTTTATATGAAAGTTTTTATTATACCCATCTTGGATGCCCATCATATTAAGACTAATTTTATAACCAAAGAAAATTACCATGCTGTTCTAAAAGACTCTCAAAATAATATAAGTGAAGCATGAGAGATCAATAATTTCTATAAAATAAAACCACCACAGTGCTCTAAAAAGATATAAGTGAAGCATGAGAGATCAATAATTTCTATAAAATAAAACCACCACAGTGCTCTAAAAAGATATAAGTGAAGCACTAGAGCAATATTGTCTAGTTCAAAAGATACAGGTGAAGCACATAGAGTATTCTAATTAATTCCGACTCATGCGCGTCTCTCCCAAAAGGTGTCTACATCAAGGATGATTGTGGTAAACTAAAAATAAAAAACTCAAATCATACAAATGCTCCAAGCAAAACACATATCATGTGGTGAATAAAAATATAGCCTCAAGTAAAGTTACCGATAGACGAAGACGAAAGAGGGGATGCCTTCCGGGGCATCCCCAAGCTTAGGCTTTTGGTTTTCCTTGAATTTTACCTTGGGGTGCCTTGGGAATCCCCAAGCTTAGGCTCTTGTCACTCTTTATTCCAAAATCCATCAAATCTTTACCCAAAAACTTGATAACTTCACAACACAAAACTTCAACAGAAAATCTCACGAGCTCCGTTAGTATAAGAAAATAAACCACCACTTTAAGGTACTGTAATGAAATAATTATTTATTTATATTGGTGTTAAACCTACTATATTCCAACTTCTCTATGGTTCATATCCCCGATACTATTCATAGATTCATCAAAATAAGCAAACAACACATGAAAAACAGAATCTGTCAAAAACGAAATAGTCTGTAGCAATCTGTAACTTTCGAATACTTATGTAACTCTAAAAATTCTGAAATAAAATTGTGGAAGTGAGGAATTTGTCTATTAATCAGCTGCAAAAATAATCAACCTAGAAGCACTCTCCGGTAAAAAATGACAGCTAAACTCGTGAGTGCAAAAGTTTCTGGTTTTTACAGCAAGATCGCAAAGACTTCACCCAAGTCTTCCCAAAGGTTCTACTTGGCACAAACACTAATTAAAACATAGAAACACATCTAACAAGAAGCTAAATGAATTATTTATTACTAAGCAGGAGCAAAAAGAAAAGAACAAAAATAAAATTGGGTTGCCTCCCAACAAGCGCTACTGTTTAACGCCCCTAGCTAGGCATAAAAACAAGAATAGATCCAGGTATTGCCATCTTCGCCATGCAATTCTTCAATTGAACACACATAATCATTAGCAGGTTCTTTGGTTTTGTTAATGATCAAACTCCTAGGCAAGAAATCAAGAAATTCATTTGTGGCAAAAGGTTCCTTAATCATATCGAAAAAATTGGGGTGAACACTTACTGATTTGAGATCTTCATTTTCCTTACTATAAGATTCACCCTTATTCTTAGGAACGTAAATAAACTTGGCAACTTTGGTAGGAGGAGGATTTGAGGTGTTTTTAACAGCAGAAAAAGCGGAACCCAAGTTGGTAATAATATCTTCGAATTTATCAATTCTAGTAGAATCTTGATCTATCTTTTCATTAACTATGGGTTCCTTTTCCCTAAGATTTTTCAGCGTAACTCCTACCTTAGATCCATATTGAGTAATTTGGTTATGAATCTTTTTGTCCAAATTTTCGATTAATTCAACAGTAGCAATTTTGTTTTCAATAATATCAAGCCTTTGCATCACATGTTCCAAGGTTAAAATAGTTCCATTGACCAAAAGAGGTGGTGGGCCTAACAAATATCATGGCATTATACGAATCAAAAGTATGGATTCCCAAGAAATTCCCTCCAGTAATGGTGTCAAGAACATATCTATTCCAAGGAGTAATGCCTACATAAAAATTGTGAAGAAGAACGGAAGTGGATTGCTTTCTAGTAGATCTATTTTGAGCATTACAAATTCTAAACCAAGCATCTTTTAGATTTTCTCCCTCCCTTTTTTAAAAATTTAGAACTTCATTATCAGGAGTACTAACAATGATAGGAGAGCTAGCCATGAAGGTAAATCAAGCGATCTAACACATGAACACTCAGGAGGCAAGCGAAAAGAGACGAATGGAAGCGGGGCGAAGAAACGGCAAAGGTTTTCAAAAATCATTTTAGAAGTGGGGGGGGGGGGAGGAAAACGAGAGGCGAATGGCAAATAATGTAATGTGAGGGAGAAGACTTTATGTTGGGCACTTAGTATGTCTTGACTTGGCGTAGATCTCCCCGGCAACGGCGCCAGAAATCGGCAAGTTGATGGGAGATCAAATCTTGACTTAACTTGTCATAGATCTCCCCGGCAACGGCGCCAGAAATCTTTCTTGCTACCTCTTGAGCTTGCGTTGGTTTTTTCCTTGAAGAGCAAAGGGTGATGCAGCAAAGTAGCGTAAGTATTTCCCTCAATTTTGAGAACCAAGGTATAATCCAGTAGGAGACAACACACAAGTCACCTAGTACCTTCACAAACAATCAAGAACCTTGCAACCAACGCGATAAAGGGGTTGTCAATCCCTTCACGATCACTCGCAAAAGTGAGATCTCATAAAGATAGTAAAGTAAATATTTTTGGTATTTTTGTTGTATAGATTGGAAAGTAAAGATTGCAAAATAGTAAACGAGATGCGATGTAAAAAAAAGAGATATAATATAATAAGAAAGAGACCCGGGGGCCATAGGTTTCACTAGTGGCTTCTCTCAAGATAGCATGTATTACGGTGGGTGAACAAATTACTGTCGAGCAATTGATAGAAAAGCGCACAATTATGAAGATATCTAAGGCAATGATCATGAATATAGGCATCACATCCATGTCAAGTAGACTGAAACAATTCTGCATCTACTACTATTACTCCACACATCGACCGCTATCCAGCATGCATCTAGGGTATTAAGTTCCTAAGAACGAAGTAACGCTTTAAGCAAGATGACATGATGTAAAGGGATAAACTCAAGCAATATGATATAAACCCCATCTTTTTATCCTCAATGGCAACAATACAATATGTTCCTTGCTGCCCCTACTATCACTGGGAAAGGACACCGCAAGATTGAACCCAAAGCTAAGCACTTCTCCCATTGCAAGAAAGATCAATCTAGTAGGCCAAACTAAACCGATAATTCGAAGAGACTTGCAAAGATATCAAATCATGCATATAAGAATTCAGAGAAGAACCAAATAATATTCATAGATAATTTGTTCATAAACCCACAATTCATCGAATCTCGGCAAACACACCGCAAAAGAGTATTACATCGAATAGATCTCCAAGAACATCAAGGAGAACTTTGTATTGAGAATCAAATAGAGAGAAGAAGCCATCTAGATAATAACTATGGACCCGAAGGTCTGTGGTAAACTATTCACACTTCATAGGAGAGGCAATGGTGTTGATGTACAAGCCCTCCGTGATCGATTCCCCCTCCGGCAGATTGCCAGAAAAGGCCCCAAGATGGGATCTCACGGGTACAGAAGGTTGCGGCGTGGAAAAGTGGTTTCATGGCTCCCCCTGGTGTTTCTAGGGTATAAGAGTATATATAGGCGAAAGAAGTACGTCGGTGGAGCTACGAGGGGCCCACGAGGGTGGGGGCGCGCCTACCCCCCTGGGCACGCCCTCCTGACTCATGGCCTCCTCGTGGAGTTCCAGACTTCAACTCCAAGTCTTCTGGATTGCTTTTGGTCCAAGAAAGATCCTCGCGAAGGTTTCATTCCGTTTGGACTCCGGTTGGTATTCCTTTTCTGCAAAACTCTAAAATAGGCAAAAAAAACAGAAACTGGCGCTGGGCCTGCGGTTAATAGGTTAGTCCCAAAAATAATATAAAAGAACATATTAAAGCCCATTAAACATCCAAAGCAGATAATATAATAGCATGGAACAATCAAAAATTATAGATACGTTGGAGACGTATCACCGTTCAGCATATGGCTTTCCAAATATACGATGGGAGATGATGATCTTTATCGCCGAACGGTTGATGATGTTCTTTTAAAGTGCTTGGACGAGGACCAAGCGAGAGTTGCTATGGGATAGGTTCATGAAGGAATTTGTGGCACTCATGAGTCGGCTCCCAAGATGAAATGATTATTGCAACGGGCTGAAATTTATTGGCCGGCAATGATTAATGATTACTTCAAGTATTATAAAGGATGTGAAGCTTGTCAAAAGTTTGGTGATATTCAGTTGGCTCCTGCTGCTATGTTACATCCTATTATCAAGTCGTGGCCTTTTAGAGGTTGGGGATTAAACTTTATTGGAGAGATTCATCCCTCTTCTTCAAAGGGGAATCGGTTCGTGTTGGTGGCAACTGATTATTTCACTAAATTGTCCGAAGCAATACCACTAAAAAATATGACGTGTGCGGAGGTAATTCAATTCATAACTGAGCACATTATTCATAGATTTAGCATTCCTCATACATTAGCTACGGACCAAGGTTCATCTTTTATGTCATATCAAGTTAGAGAAATTGTCGAATCATATAAGATAAAGTTGCTCAATTCCTCTCTGTATTATGCCTAGGCCAATGGACAAGCTGAGTTTAGCAATAAAATACTAATCAAGCTCATCAAGAAGAAGATTGAGGATAATCCAGGAAGATGGCATGAACTATTGTCTGGAGCTTGTGGGCACACAAAATCTCAAGGCATGGTGCTACAAAGGTAATTCCATATGAGCTCGTATATGGTCAAGAGGTCATTTTACCAGTGAAAGTGAATTTGAATGCTTTGAGAATAGCCAAACAAAATGATTTATCAGCAATGGACTTTTATAACTTGATGATGAACAATATTGATGAAGTCACCAATAAACGTTTGGATGCTTCAAAGTCCATAGAGAGGGATAAGTTCAGGGTGGAAAGAGCTTACAATGAGAAGGAGTTGAAGAATTTTCAAGTTGGCGATCTCGTGTGGAAGGTGATCCTACCAATTGGTTCAAAAGATAGAAAATTCGGGAAGTGGTCTCCATGTTGGGAAGGTCCTTTTATGATTACAAGAGCGGTTCCCGGAAACTCATATTTGGTGGAAGCTATACAAGGGACATTATTACCTCGAGCTCTCAACAGCAAGTATTTAAAGAAGTACCACCCAAATATGTGGCAAGAAGCCTAGATAGGCAACGGCTGATATATGATTATCGCCCTAAGCAATGACATGGCTGATATATAACTATCGCCCTAAGCAAAGACGGCCAATATATAACCATCGCCCTAAGCAAAGACATGATCGACATATAATTATCGCCCTAAACACATATAAATGATAGGTGGAGTGTTGACATCGTCCTTAGATCAAGCTTTGTGCAAGTTATTTTTTGCCATGCAAGCTTTGCCAAAAAAAAGGGGGGGCATGTGTTGACACCAAAGTATGACATGGTCAAAAACTTAATTAAGATGACTTCAAATAGAAAAGTTATCAACGTCTGAAAGTTCGGTATCATCAAAATGAGAAACTTTGATGTTTGGGTCATCAACATCCGATCTCATCTAAAGGGCCGAAATTATGCTCAAAATAATAAGATTTTGGCACTCGGAGTGTTGTTCGGCCTATTACACCTCCAAGACGGCCTCATATGAGAAAACTTTCTAGATTAATTGTCTTCATCTCGTCGAAACGGTCGATTTCAATATAAAAATCATCTTAATTCAAGGTCGTATGCAAAAGTTAGAGGCATCGAAGTGCATCCCTACCCTGAAGCAAAAAATGGCGCGCCCCATCTGACACCCACGTAGCTGATGTCTGGTGGGTCGCCGCTGATTGGCTGTTTTGCGCGAGAGATTCGGCCCCTAAGATGGCTTCGAATCGAAAAGCTTTCAATATGAGAGTTGTTCGTCTCGTCGAAATGAATAAATATGCTTTTGGGCTCATTTTCATTGGAGGTCGTTTACTGCCTCGAAAGTGACCCGCAAGGTGCAATCATGCTATAAACTGAACTATTTTGGAAAGTTCGGATTCCGAGTTGAACCCAAACTGGGGTTTTGAACGTGAATTCTAACATTTCCTTGCACAGGAAGTCCAACTGCCTCTTATATACATGAGGGGTGACGGCCGATTGAAACAACAACACACGATCGCAACGCATCTACCAATTTTTTCATCTATGTTTTGTCCCTTCCTTGTTCTTGCTCCCTCATTCTTCGTCGTTCTTCATTTTGGAGAGCTACGAATCCTGAGGCTCTAGGGGCGGCTTGACTGACCTAGGGCAGCCCATAGCCGCCGCACTCCCCGAAAGCCCCCCCCCCCCCCAGCGTGTGGGGTTTCGGGTCTTCAAAAGTTCTCTCTGGTTGTCTTGCGGATCGCGCTTCCAGTGAAACTCCTCCGATGTGAGTTGCGGTGCATCATTCTCGGTGTCAAGGATACACGAGATGTGTTTGTGTGTGAACAATATGCAGAAAAATTTCAATCTTAGGGGGAGGGGGCGCTTCCCACAGCCCACCTAGCTCCATATCTGATCGAGACGCAATTTTTTGCGTTTCTTGCAGAAGAAAATAATGCTAAGGTTGCCTTCAACGGTATAATGGGTCGGTAAGCTTACTCCTAGTGAATGGTGATTCGGTATTTTTGAACAGTCATCCAACGTTATTCATTATATTTGTAACAGAAAGTCTACGGCAACTTGTAAAATTCACGGAATCTCACGAAGAACCCCTTTTCTTGTTAAGAAACTAATCGAGGATGAAGTGGTCTGGTTCTGGTTCAAGGTGATCAGCTTAGTTTCTCTCCATTCACCCACAAAAAGGAAGGCATGCTAATTATTCCCGTGGAGACTTTCAAACATTATAAAGCCATGCTTTTTCTTATAGCAAAGCTTAAGTCGGTACCCTAGCTTTTCGCAAAAAAAAAAAAAAAAGTTGGTACCCTAGCTCCATATAGAAAAGAAAAAAAGCTTGAATACTTGATTACTTGTATATATACGTGTGCCTTAAGACATCGACTTCGAGAGGGAGAAAGATGCCAACCTGGCAATAATTCCACACTTCAAATGCACGCTCCTCCTTCGAATTAAGTATATATCCCCTAGCTAGCACTCGTTCTCTAGGCTCTAGCTAGCTCCTGCGTGGACGACGTACCGGGTGGTGCGTCAGTAGAAAATCCTGATAATATATTGTTCGCCGTCGGGTTTTCCTTTCTCTGTATCTCTAAATCACTAACTGGAGATATGTATTTCACTGTGGACGGGACAGCTAGCGTGGCAGGATCCGCGGACTGCAGCGGCAAGTTGCACGCAGGCTGGCACTGGCCGCCTTTGCTGACTGGCGAGAGCGACCGGAACTCTAGAAGAATGTAAGTACTAGTATCGCGTCCGACCGGCCGGGCAGAAAGTCTTGCAGATCGACGCAGCTCATTGGACGGACTCCTAGTGGTACTGGTAACACGGCGATTGATGATTGTTGATCCCTTATCACTCCAGCGGTGCTCTGGTTCGGCGTTTACGCTAAGGTCAAGAATCTTTTGACGAGTATTTCGTCTTCACCTTGGCGACTTGGAATAGTATTAGTGATGTAGTGTACTAGCATTGCCGAATTGTTGGCTAGTCCAAATGTAGGGGTGCCTTTCACTCTGGGGAAATTTCCAGGCAGTTTGGAGAAATACCAATGCATCTCCCAGTGACATATCCCCAGCTTTTCAAATTTCAACCCAGGAGCCATGGATTAATTCGGTGCAACTTGAACATCTTGTACATTGTGCAAATGGCACATCTCTTGGATTTGGACAGTGAACTTGCAATTTTTTTTAGTTGAAAAATGAAACTGCAAACTACCAAAAAAAAAACATCGCAGTTTTGTCGCATAGTTTTTTTTTCGAAACGGAGGCATAAGATTTGCCTCATCTATTAAATAAGGAGAGAATAGAGTTTAGAGAATTACAACACACCCACACATTCGGCATGACAATTACTCGCCTAGAAAAATATTCCCTGATTTCTTTGCGCCCGCGGCCATCCAAAGCTTGGCCTCATCGACGATGGCGGTGAGTAGGATGGTCGGTGGTGCACTTTTGTGGCGGAACACTCGTGCATTTCTTTCATTCCAAATGGTCCAAGAGACGAGCATGATGAGGGAGGCCATAGCTTGTCGGTTAGGGTTGTGGTTGTCGGTTCTCCTGTCCCACCGCTGGTAGACGGAGTCGTCCATGAGCCACTCGGAAGTATCCATGTGCGCAAGCCCTAGTTTCTCAATAAGAGACTTCCATAGCCGAATCGTGTAGCGGCACTTGAAGAAAAGGTGGGCTCCTAATTCTTGCTCCCTATTGCAGAGCTTGCAAAGGCCACAATTTGGCCAACCTCGACGCTCCAAGCGATCAGCGATCCAAATCCTATCTTGCAACGCCAACCAAGCAAAAAACTTAACCTTTGGAGGTGCCCATGCCTTCCAAACCATGCGATCCAAGGGGGATAGAGTCATGCCTAGGAATTGAGCCTTGTATGCGGTGGCCGCCATGTAGATCTCATCGTTCGCATGCTTCCAAACGATGACGTCTTTGGTTTGCTCATGAAGGTGGATGTCATTAAGGAGCATCCAAAGAGTGAAGAACTCCCTAATGTGGGCGATGGAGACAACCGTGTTCGTGTCATGATTGATCTTGAAGATCCAAGAGTTCCCCACGAGGGCCTCATGGACCTTCCAATTCTTTCTTCTCTAGGCCGCAAACAAGAGTGGCGCGATATCCTTGGGTTTGCGACCAAGAAGCCACGGGGAGCCCCAAAAAGGCGTTTTGGCGCCATCCCCTACGGTGATAGTCGTAGAGGCATAGAAAAAATCGAGGTCCTCCTCCGTGCACGGGTTCCCAAGGCCAACCCATAATCTGCGGGGCTCAGTCCATTCATACCATAGCCATCGGAGCCGCAAAGCACGTGCAAACTTGCCAGTGTCGAGTGTTGGAAATATGCCCTAGAGGCAATAATAAAATGGTCATTATTGTATTTCCTTGTTCATGATAATTGTCTATTATTCATGCTATAATTGTATTAACTGGAAACCTTAATACATGTGTGAATACATAGACCACAACATGTCCCTAGTGAGCCTCTAGTTGACTAGCTCGTTGATCAATAGATGGTTATGGTTTCCTGACCATGGACATTGGATGTCATTGATAACGGGATCACATCATTAGGAGAATGATGTGATGGACAAGACCCAATCCTAAGCATAGCACAAGATCGTGTAGTTCGTTTGCTAAAAGCTTTTCTAATGTCAAGTATCATTTCCTTGGACCATGAGATTGTGCAACTCCCGGATACCCTAGGAATGCTTTGGGTGTGCCAAACGTCACAACGTAACTGGGTGGCTATAAAGGTGCACTACGGGTATCTCCGAAAGTGTCTGTTGGGTGGCACGAATCGAGACTGGGATTTGTCACTCCGTGTGATGGAGAGGTATCTCTCGGCCCACTCGGTAATGCATCATCATAATGAGCTCAATGTGACTAAGTAGTTAGTGACGGGATCATGCATTACGGAACGAGTGAAGTGACTTGCCGGTAACGAGATTGAACGAGGTATTGGGATACCGACAATCGAATCTCGGGCAAGTAACGTATTGATTGACAAAGGGAATTGTATACAGGATTGCTTGAATCCTTGACATCGTGGTTCATCCGATGAGATCATCGTGGAACATGTGGGAGCCAACATGGGTATCCAGATCCCGCTGTTGGTTATTGGCCAGAGAGCTATCTCGGTCATGTCTGCATGACTCCCGAACCCGTAGGGTCTACACACTTAAGGTTCAGTGACGCTAGATTTGTTATGGGAATTAGTGTGCAGTTAGAATGTTGTTCGGAGTCCTGGATGAGATCCCGGACATCACGAGGAGTTCCGGAATGGTCCGGAGGTAAAGATTTATATATGGGAAGTCCTATTTTGGCAACCGGAAAACGTTCGGGATTTTTCGGTATTGTACTGGGAAGGTTCTAGAAGGTTCTGGAGTGGGGCCCACCTGCATGGGGGGACCCACATGAACGTGGGTAGTGGGGGCAAGGCCCCACACCCCTGGTCAAGGCGCACCAAGATCCCCCCTTAGAAGGAATAAGATCATATCCCGAAGGGATAAGATCAAGATCCCTAACAAAGAGGGATAACAATCGGTGGGGAAGGGAAATGATGGGATTTCTTTCCCCCACCTTTGCCAATGCCCCAATGGACTTGAAGGGAAATAAACCAGCCCCCTCCACCCCTATATATAGTGGGGAGGCGCATGGGAGCCGCACCCCTTGCCCCTGGCGCAGCCCTCCCCCTCTCCAACTCCAGCTCCTCCTCAGTAGTGCTTGGCGAAGCCCTGCCGGAGAACTGCAAGCTCCACCACCACGCCGTCGTGCTGCCGGAGCTCTCCCTAAACTTCTCATCTCCCCTTGCTGGATCAAGAAGGAGGAGATGTCCCCGGGTTGTACGTGTGTTGAACGCGGAGGCGCCGTCCGTTCGGCGTTAGATCGGATCTTCCGCGATTTGAATCGCCGCGAGTACGACTCCCTCATCCGCGTTCTTGTAACGCTTCCGCATCACGATCTTCAAGGGTATGAAGATGCACTCCCCTCTCTCTCGTTGCTAGTATCTCCATAGATTGATCTTGGTGATGCGTAGAAATTTTTTAATTTCTGCAACGATCCCCAACAGTGGCATCATGAGCTAGGTCTATGCGTAGTTTCTATGCACGAGTAGAACACAAGTTGTTGTGGGCGTCGATTTTGTAAATTTACTTGCCGATACTAGTCTTATCTTGATTCGGCGGCATCGTGGGATGAAGCGGCCCGGACCGACCTTACACGTACGCTTACGTGAGACAGGTTCCACCGACTGACATGCACTAGTTGCATAAGGTGGCTAGCGGGTGTCTCTCCCACTTTAGTCGGATCGGATTCGATGAAAAGGGTCCTTATGAAGGGTAAATAGCAATTGGCATATCACCGTTGTGGCTTTTGCGTAGGTAAGAAACGTTCTTGCTAGAAACCCGTAGCAGCCACGTAAAACATGCAACAACAATTAGAGGATGTCTAACTTGTTTTTGCAGGGTATGTTATGTGATGTGATATGGCCAAAAGGATGTGATGAACTATATATATGTGATGTATGAGATTGATCATGTTCTTGTAATAGGAATCACGACTTGCATGTCGATGAGTATGACAACCGGCAGGAGCCATAGGAGTTGTCTTAATTTATTGTATGACCTGCGTGTCATTGAAAACGCCATGTAATTACTTTACTTTATTGCTAAATCGTTAGCCATAGTGGTAGAAGTAATAGTTGGCGAGACAACTTCATGAAGACACGATGATGGAGATCATGGTGTCATGCTGGTGACGAAGGTGATCATGCCGTGCCTCAAGATGGAGATCAAAGGCGCAAGATGATATTGGCCATATCATGTCACTTTATGATTTGCATGTGATGTTTGTCATGTTTACATCTTATTTGCTTAGAACGACGGTAGCATAAATAATATGATACCTCACTAAAATTTCAAGAAAGTGTTCCCCCTAACTGTGCACCACTGCGAAAGTTCGTTGTTTCGAAGCACCACGTGATGATCGGGTGTGATAGATTCTAACGTTCACATACAACGGGTGTAAGCCAGATTTACACACGCGAAACACTTAGGTTGACTTGACGAGCCTAGCATGTACAGACATGGCCTCGGAACACAAGAGACCGAAAGGTCGAACATGAGTCGTATAGTAGATACGATCAACATGGAGATGTTCACCGATGATTACTAGTCCATCTCACGTGATGATCGGACACGGACTAGTTGACTCGGATCATGTATCACTTAGATGACTAGAGGGATGTCTATCTGAGTGGGAGTTCATTAGATGAACTTAATTATCATGAACATAGTCAAAAGGACTTTGCAAATTATGTCGTAGCTTGCGCTTCAGTTCTATTGTTTTAGATATGTTCCTAGAGAAAATTTAGTTGAAAGTTGATAGTAGCAATTATGCGGACTGGGTCCGTAAACTGAGGATTGTCCTCATTGCTGCGCAGAAGGCTTATGTCCTTAATGCACCGCTCGGTGTGCTGAACCTGGAACGTCGTCTGTGGATGTTGCGAATATCTGACATACACATTTTGATGACTACATGATAGTTCAGTAATGTTAAACGGTTTAGAATTAAGGTGACGAAGACACGTCATAGAACATATGAGATGTTCCAAGGGCTGAAATTGGGATTTCAAGCTCGTGCCCATGTCAAGAGGTATGAGACCTCTGACAAGTTTTCTAGCCTACAAACTAAGGGAGAAGATCTCAATCGTTGAGCATATGCTCAGATTGTCTGAGTACTACAATCACTTGAATCGAGTGGGAGTTAACCTTCCAGATGAGATAGTGATGTTTCTCCAAAGTCACTGTCACCAAGCTACTAGAGCTTCGTGATGAACTATAACATATCAGGGATAGACATGATGATCCTTGAGCAATTCACGATGTTTGACACTACGAAAGTAGAAATCAAGAAGGAGCATCAATTGTTGATGGTTAGTGAAACCACTAGTTTCAAGAAGGGCAAGGGCAAGAAGGGATACTTCATGAAAACGGCAAAACAGTTGCTTCTCTAGTGAAGAAACCCAAGGTTGAACCCAATCCCGGGACTAAGTGCTTCTGTAATAAGGGGAACGGTCATTGGAGCAGAATTACCCTAGATACTTGGTAGATAAGAAGGCTGGCAAGGTCGGCAGAAGTATATTGGATATACATTATATTAATGTGTACTTTACTAGTACTCCTAGTAGCACCATGGTAATAGATACCAGTTCGGTTGCTAAGTGTTAGTAACTCGAAATAAAAGGCTACGGAATAAACGAAGACTAGCTAAAGGTGAGGTGACGATATGTGTTGGAAGTATTTCCAAGGTTGATGTGATCAAACATCGCACGGTCCCTCTACCATCGGGATTGGTGTTAAACCTAAATAATTGTTATTTGGTGTTTGCGTTGAGCATGGACATGATTGGATTATGTCTATCACAATATGGTTATTCATTTAAGGAGAATAATGGTTACTCTATTTATTTAAATAATACCTTCAATGGTCTTGCACCTAAAATGAATGGTTTATTGAATCTCGATCATAGTGATACACATGTTCATGCCAAAAGATATAAGATAGTAATGATAGTACCACCTACTTGTGGCACTGCCATTGGAGTCATATTGGTATAAAATGCATGAAGAAGCTCCATGTTGATGGATCTTTGGACTCACTCATTTTTTTAAAGATTGAGACATGTGAACCATGTCTGTTGGTATATATGCATGAAGAAACTCCATACAGATGGATCGTTTGGACTCACTTGATTTTGAATCACTTGAGACATGCAAATCATGCCACATGGGCAAGATTACTGAAAGGCCTCGTTTTCAGTGAGATGGAACAAGAAAGCAACTTGTTGGAAATAATACATTTTGATGTGTGTAGTCTAATGAGTGCTGAGGCACGCAGTGAATATCATTATGTTCTTACTTCACAGATGATTTGAGTAGATGCTAAGTATATTTACTTGATGAAACACAAGTTTGAATTATTGAAAGGTTCAAGTAATTTCAGAGTGAAGTTGAAGATCGTCGTGACAAGAGGGTAAAATGTCTATGATATGATCATAGATATGAATATCCAAGTTACGAGTTTGGCACACAATTAAGACATTGAGGAAATTGTTTCACAACTAACACCGCCTGGAACACCATAGTGTGATGATGTATCCGAACATCATAACTGCACCCTATTGGATATGGTGCATACCATGATGTCTCTTATCGAATTACCACTATCATTTATGGGTTAGGCATTAGAGACAACCGCATTCACTTTAAATAGGGCACCACGTAATTCCGTTGAGATGACACCGTATGAACTATGATTTAGAGAAACCTAAGCTGTCATTTCTTAAAAGTTTGGGCCTACATCGCTTATGTGGAAAAGTTTTGTCCTAATAAGCTCGAACCCAAAAACGGATAAATGCATCTTCATAGGATACCCAAAATAGTTGGGTATACCTCCTATCTCAGATCCAGAAGCAAAAGTGATTGTTTCTAGAAAAGGGTCCTTTCTTGAGGATGGTTTCTCTCGAAAGAATTGAGTGGGAGGATGGTGGAGACTTGATAAGGTTACTGAACCGTCACTTCAACTAGTGTGTAGCAGGGCACAGGAAGTTGTTCCTATGGCGCCTACACCAATTGAAGTGGAAGCTAATGATAGTGATCATGAAACTTCGGATCGTCACTACCAAACCTCGTAGGTCGACAAGGACGCGTACTGCTTCAGAGTGGTACGGTAATCATGTCTTGGAGGTCATGTTGCTAGACAAAAATGAACCTACGAGCTATGGAGAAGCGATGGTGGGCCCGAATTCCGACAAATGGCTCGAGGCCATAAAATCCGAGAGAGGATCCATGTCTAAAAAACAAAGTGTAGACTTTGGAAGAACTACTTGATGGTCGTAAGGCTGTTGGGTACAGATGGATTTTAAAAGGAAAACGGACAATGATGGTAAGTATCACCATTAAGAAAGCTTGACTTGTCGTTAAGATGTTTTCCGACAAGTTCAAGGAGTTAACTGCAATGAGACTTTCTCATTCGTAGCGATGCTAAGAGTCTGTTGGAATTATATTAGTTGTTACTGCATTATTTATGAAATCTTGCAGATAGGATGTCAAAACATTGTTTCCTCTACAATTTTCTTGAGGAAAGGTTGTATATGATACAACCAGAAGGTTTTGTCAATCCTATAAGATGTTAACAAGTATGCAAAGCTCCAGCAATCCTTCTAAGGACAGGAGTAAGCATCTCGGAGTTGGAATATACGCTTTGATGAGATGATCAAAGATTTTGGGTTTATACAAAGTTTATGAGAAACTTGTATTTCCAAAGAAGTGAGTGGGAGCACTATAGAATTTCTGATGAGTATATGTTGTTGATATATTGTTGATCGAAAATGATATAGAATTTCTGGAAAGCATATAGGATTATTGAAAAGTGTTTTTTCAATGGAAACCCTGGATTAAGCTACTTGAACATTGAGCATCAAGATCTATAAGGATAGATCAAAAACGATTAATAGTACTTTCAAATGAATACATACCGTGACAAGATTTTGAAGGAGTTCAAAATAGATCGGCAAAGAAGAAGTTCTTGGCTGTGTTATAAGGTGTGAGTATTGAGTAAGACTCAAGACCTAACCACGGCAGAAGAGAGAGAAAGGATGAAGGTCGTCCCCTATGCTTCAGATGTAGGCTCTACAGTATGATATGCCGTGTACCGCACCTGAAGTGTGCCTTGCCATGAGTCAGTCATGGGGTACAAGTGTGATCCAGGAATGGATCACAGGACAACGGTCAAGGTTATCCTTAGTAACTAGTGGACTAAGGAATTTTCTCGATTATGGAGGTGGTAAAAGAGTTCGTCATAAAGGGTTACGCCGATGCAAACTTTGACACTAGTCTGGATGATTCTGAGTAGTAAACCGGATTCATATAGTAGAACAGTTATTTGGAATAGCTCCAAATAGAGCGTGGTAGCTGCATCTACAAGA
This sequence comes from Triticum dicoccoides, assembly GCF_002162155.2. Classification (NCBI taxonomy): domain Eukaryota; kingdom Viridiplantae; phylum Streptophyta; class Magnoliopsida; order Poales; family Poaceae; genus Triticum; species Triticum dicoccoides. Next base: position 507,216,493 of record NC_041393.1, on the reverse strand, counting down.
TGACATAGAGATTTGTGAAGCACACAAGGATCTGAAAGGTTCAGACCCGTTGACTAATAACCTCTCTCACAAGCCCCATGGGTGTTGAATTCATTATAATCACATAGTGATGTGAACTAGATTATTGACTCTAGTGCAAGTGGGAGGCTATTGGAAATATGCCCTAGAGGCAATAATAAAATGGTTATTATTGTATTTCCTTGTTCATGATAATTGTCTATTATTCATGCTATAATTGTATTAACTGGAAACCTTAATACATGTGTGAATACATAGACCACAACATGTCCCTAGTGAGCCTCTAGTTGACTAGCTCGTTGATCAATAGATGGTTATGGTTTCCTGACCATGGACATTGGATGTCATTGATAACGGGATCACATCATTAGGAGAATGATGTGATGGACAAGACCCAATCCTAAGCATAGCACAAGATTGTGTAGTTCGTTTGCTAGCTTTTCTAATGTCAAGTATCATTTCCTTAGACCATGAGATTGTGCAACTCCCGGATACCGTAGGAATGCTTTGGGTGTGCCAAACGTCACAACGTAACTGGGTGTCTATAAAAGTGCACTACGGGTATCTCCGAAAGTGTCTGTTGGGTTGGCACGAATCGAGACTGGGATTTGTCACTCCGTGTGATGGAGAGGTATCTCTGGGCCCACTCGGTAATGCATCATCATAATGAGCTCAATGTGACTAAGTAGTTAGTCACGGGATCATGCATTATGGAACGAGTAAAGTGACTTGCTGGTAATGAGATTGAACGAGGTATTAGGATAGCGATGATCGAATCTCGGGCAAGTAACGTACCAATTGACAAAGGGAATTGTATACGGGATTGCTTGAATCCTTGACATCGTGGTTCATCCGATGAGATCATCATGGAACATGTGGGAGCCAACATGGGTATCCAGATCCCGCTGTTGGTTATTGGGCAGAGAGCTGTCTCGGTCATGTCTGCATGATTCCCGAACCCGTAGGGTCTACACACTTAAGGTTCGGTGACGCTAGAGTTTTTATTGGAATTAGTGTGCAATTACCGAATGTTGTTCGGAGTCCCGGATGAGATCCCGGACGTCACGAGGAGTTCCGGAATGGTCCGGAGGTAAAGATTTATATATGGGAAGTCCTATTTTGGCCACCGTAAAATGTTCGGGATTTTTCGGTATTGTACCGGGAAGGTTCTAGAAGGTTCCGGAGTGGGGCCCACCTGCATGGGGGTACCCACATGAACGTGGGTAGTGGGGGAAAGGCCCCACACCCCTGGTCAAGGCGCACCAAGATCCCCCCTTAGAAGGAATAAGATCATATCCCAAAGGGATAAGATCAAGATCCCTAAAAAAGGGGGATAACAATCGGTGGGGAAGGGAAATGATGGGATTTCTTTCCCCCACCTTTGCCAACGCCCCAATGGACTTGGAGGGCAAAAAACCAGCCCCCTACACCCCTATATATAGCGGGGAGGCGCATGGGAGCCGCACCCCTTGCCCCTGGCGCAGCCCTCCCCCTCTCCAACTCCACCTCCTCCTCAGTAGTGCTTGGCGAAGCCCTGCCGGAGAACTTCAAGCTGCACCACCACGCCGTCGTGCTGCCGGAGCTCTCCCTCAACTTCTCCTCTCCCCTTGCTGGATCAAGAAGGAGGAGACATCCCCGGGCTATACATGTCTTGAACGCGGAGGCGCCGTCCGTTCGGCGTTAGATCGGATCTTCCGCGATTTGAATCGCCGCGAGTACGACTCCCTCATCCGCGTTCTTGTAATGCTTCCACATCGCGATCTTCAAGGGTATGAAGATGCACTCCCCTCTGTATCGTTGCTAGTCTCTCCATAGATTGATCTTGGTGATGCGTAGAATTTTTTTAATTTCTTTAACGATCCCCAACATCGAGCACCCCGAGGCCACCATATTCTTTTGGTCTACAAACCACCTTCCAGTTGACCTTGCATTTGGCTCCCGTTGTCTTGTCCGAGCTGGACCAAAGGAAAGCTCTCTCAATTTTGTTAAGGCTATGGAGAGAGCTCTGAGGCACGATGAGGGGCATGATGGAGAATACTGCTTGGGAGGTAATGACCGACCTAACAAGTGTCGTACGACCGATGGTAGTGATGTTTTGGCCCTCCCAAGTGACCAATTTGCCAGCCGCTTTGTCCTCAAGGTATTGGATATCCACCTTCTTCAGTTGCCAAACAGAGAGTGGTAGTCCTAGGTATTTGACCAGAAAAGAGGCACGTGCTGCCGGCATGCTCTACAGAATTTGCTCAAGGTCAAGGTGATTGCAGCGAATAGGCACAACCGAGCTATTTTGGAAGTTGGAACAAAGGCCTGTGACGTCCCCAAAGCCTCTGAGGATGGAGGCAAGATTGTCGATGTCCCGCTTGATGGGGGGGCACAAAGACTGCGCATCATCCGCATAGAGGGAGGTGTGCACCATGGCACCCCGACCACGGATCTTATGTAGGAGCCCTTTTCGCGTCGCCAAGTCTAGGATCTTATGCAAGGGGTCAATTTCCAGGACGAAGAGGAGTGTAGAGATGGGGTCCCCCTGCCTGAATCCATGGCCATGCTTGACAGGAGGGCCGGGTAGCCCGTTTAGCATTATCTGAGATGAAGAAGATGATAGAAGCGCAGCAATCCAAGCTCGAAATTTTGGAGGGAAGCCCAACCGTTGGAGAAGCTCAAGAATGTATCCCCACTTGACTGAGTCGAAAGCCTTTTTTATATCAAGCTTGAAAAGGAGTGTGGGGGTCTTGCATTTGTGCAGACGCCGGGCAAAATTCCGAACATACATGAAGTTGTCCTGGATACTTCTCCTTTTAATGAAAGCACTTTGGGCATTGGAAACGAGGTCATCCATGTGGGGCGCAAGGCGTAGCGATAGAACCTTGGCAATGATTTTAGCGATGGCATGTATGAGGCTAATGGGCCTATAATCAGAGATGCCTTCCGCGCCATCCTTCTTAGGCAGCAGAACAACATTGGCAGAGTTTAGCCACTGCAGGTTGGAGGTGTGTAAGCAATCGAAGCATTGAATGACCCCCATGATTGTATGCTTGATGATTCCTCAACACTTCTTGAAGAATATCCCCGTGAAACCATCAGGTCCCGGCGCCTTGTTACTAGGCATCTCTTTTATAGCCTCCCAAACCTCCTCCTCGGTGATGGCGGCGTCGAGGTCTTGCAAGGCATGGGCCTCAATGCCCAGTTCCTCCCAATTGAAATCCTTATTGCTCGTACTTCCCCGGCCCATGACCTCGGAGAAGTGATCATGGATGATCTTCTCTTTTTCCTTGTGGTCGGTCACCCAACCATGAGCATGCTTTAGCCGGTGAATATGGTTTTTTCTCCTACGGGCATTGATGCGACGGTGGAAGAATTTGGTGTTGGCATCACCCTCCCTCAGATTTGCCAGTCTAGCACATTGGCTCTTCCTAGCCCACTCAAGAACCGCCAAAGTAACCACTCTTCGCTTAAGTCTAGCACGCAGGTCCCTCTCCTCGGGTGAGAGGGCTCGTTCCTCTTGCGCCAAGTCCAACTGAAGGATCACCAAGAGGGCCGCATGGAGTTGGATCTTGGCCTTGGAGAAAAACTTCTTGCTCCATTCAGTGAGCCGGGTCGCGGTTTTCTTAAGCCTATGATGAAGAATTTGGAAAGGCTTTGTGTGGTTTACACGCTCATTCCACGCCTTTAGGACGGCGTCATTGAATCCAGGCAAAGATACCCAAAAAATTTCAAATTTGAAGGACCGTGGACGTCTAGGTCCCTTGTCATCGGCAAGCAGGAGGGGGCAATGGTTGGAGAGGAAAGATGAAAGGGCATGCAACACATGTGTGTTGAAAGTTGTGTCCCACTCGGCGTTGCAAAAGAAAGAGTCAAGCTTGCAAAGGGTGGGGTTTTCCCGCTCATTGCTCCAAGTAAAGCGTCTATTTTGGAGATGAATTTCTTTGAGCTCACAAGATTGAAGGGTTGAGCGGAAACGGTTTATCCTGCTCCGGTTTACATTTCTCTTGTTCTTGTCTCGCGCTCGGTATATTTGATTAAAATCTCCGAGGACCAACCAAGCAACACCCGGCAAAGGCTTGTGGACGACAATCTCGGTAAAGAAAGAGTCTTTACTGGCGTGGTCAGTGGGACCGTAGACAGATGTTATCTTGAAGCATACATCTGTCGCTCGAATGAGAACCTTGCCGGAGAGGCAAAAGGCCGACGAAGAAATGTCGGAGACCTCGACGACGTTGTCATCCCATAGTAATAAGATCCCACCCCTAGTTCCCGCCGGTCGCTGCGCAAAACTTTTCAGCCGGTTGCCACCAAGGAAGGCAGCCACATATTTGTCCACGCTATCTAGCTTCGTCTCTTGTAAACACACAATTTGGCACGAGGAATCTGCAATCGTAGCGCTGACGGTTGCCCTCCGGGCTGGGCAGTCTAGACCACGTATGTTCCAACTCAGGGTGTTTATAGGTTGTGGAGTCATGGGGCACACGAACATTCACCTTGATCAGTCCAGGAGGGAGGACAGCAATGAACGGACAGCAAAATAATAACAGTACTGAACTAGGCTACAAACCCCATTGGGGCGAGCCGTAGGAGGCCTGGGAGGGGGGGGGGGGACTCGGGCGGAGCAAGGATGCCCATCTGGCGCTCCTCAAAAATAGGCGCCAGAACATCTTCAGGGCAAGCTAAGGCACGGCTTCGCACAGGGGAGGGCGTGCGCCCTTGAGGTGTCGGTCGTCCCCGACCCTGCCGGCGTTGACGCTCGGGGGCGCAGCCCGACGCGCCAGACCTCTCCATGCTCCTCCAGGCGCTGCTCTCAAGAGGAGCGGACCCCCCCGGTGTCCCCTCCGCTGTCTCCGACAACCGTGCTGCCGCCACGCCTGATCTCCAAGCGCGCTGTGGCCTCGACTTCCCCCTGGCAAGCCCCGCGCCCAGCCAAGCCTTGCTGGAGCTTTGTGCGCCCGCGTCTCTCGTGCTGCCCCTGCGGTCGCCCTCCAGGCCGCCGGGTTTCCAGACATCGCCTACACCGCCCCTGTGCTGCGTCGCATAGTTAAGATACAGGGAGAAAATGAACACATGCAAACAGCGGCAAATTCATGGCAAGGCGATGCACATAAATAATGATGCAAAATCTCAAAAATTTCAGCATTACTATTTATTGTTTCATGTGTCAACAAACACCTCAAGAGGATTACATGCTCCACGCCAACGATTTCAGCTTTTTCTACAAACCTACTGTTGTGTATCCCTGACCTTCTGAGCCCTACAAACAAAACAGAACCGTATGACCTAAAATCGGCTACAAGCCTGTAAAGGGTCACATGAAAAGAATGGTGATGAATGAGAGTCACGAAACATGATGTTCTGGGATTCATACTGTGTGGCTATTAGACTCCAGTAGCCTGTCTGATTCTGAAGGCATATCGGATGACATTTCAAAATTTTGCTTGGCCGTCATCTTGTTCCACTCATTCTCAACGCGGAAGAAAACCCACTGAAACCGCCTCAGCATTTCCAAAGCTGTTATCGCAAACACTGTGAGGTAGTTGTGCCGAAGATGCGCCGACAGCTTGTATGTCCATGTGCAGCGGAGGATGAGATTGCTGCCTAACACCCAGTAATACACCTGTAGAGCAATCACATCAAGACAAATGAAAAAATACCAATGTAGGCTGCTTTAAACCATGTACATATATTCAAGACTATACCCAGTTCCGCCCATAAAGAAGACTTGTCCATGTGCTTGGGCTTTTGAACATGAAAATCCTGGTTAAAATACTGCAGGAAAAGAGAAAAAACTCATTAGCAGCAGTTTGCATGTTCAAGGAGTAGAGAATAATTTTATGAAGACAGGCACCTCAAATCCCAATCGCGCTTTATATCCCAGTAGAAGGAATACAGCGAATTTATAACTCCCGAAATAAGCCAGAGGGGCCGGTAAAAGCTAACCCACTGGTCAGGGAATACATGATACTTGAGCGCCGATAAAAAAATCACCGGGAATGCTGTCGAGTACTTCAGTGCTGGGTTTTGGACAAAATTACTGTTAAACGATTTCCATAAACAGGAATAAACACATACAATCCCAAATATTTATATTACATTTTAAACATCCAAGTTCACCTAGTAAAAAAATAAACAATCAAAGCTGCTGTATGCTGAGTAAATACCGTTCAGAAGACAACTTTTCTCCTTTGTATCCTTGTACTGTCGAAGGCATTGGAAGAAACGGCACAAATAAGGGAGCACAAGAACTAGAGGAATAGCTATAGAGTGGCTACCACAAATTGAATCAGCTTCAAACCAAGCAATTGTCGCCACCTATAAAATACCAAATAACAGACATTAAAGAGGAATAAGATGAATTCTAGCCATAACTTATCAAACAAAGCATTACTGCATTAGCATATCAGCACTATGAGCATATCAATAGGGAAATAAAGAAATTAACCTGACGATTGACCATGCGGCAAACTGAACGTTCCAAATCTGAGAACACCTGTCAAGAAATGCAAGAATTAAGAGAAAATGCTAGAAATGTCAACATGGGACAACAAGAAGCTATAAACAATTCTCTACAAAACTTAGCAATAGCATGCACCACATTTTCACGTAGATAGCATTTTCTCCCGAAACATACTACATTATAGCCAATACAAGAAACAGACAATCATATAATATAAGCTAAACTTATGTGGTACTATCCAACAGTGATAAGCTAAGCAAAATAATCCACAATCAATATTTCATATAAGTAAGCGGATACCTTTGACATGGATGTAAAAATATCAGCCAAAAAGAAGTCAGGGAATGTAATTGCCTGCAAAATAAAGGCATGGGGAATAATTAAATTTCATTGTATACAGCTGCTGGTTCCACAAGCACAATCAGATAGATTAATGCCACGATGGACCATAACATAATGGTCCGTTTCTAGGATGGCTCAAAGCAAAACTTATGCATTACTAACATTTTGAACAACTTACTTGCAATGGAAGTATTATACGTAACATGGTCCTCAGGAAGTAAAAGCGTGATGATAAATAGAACATATCAAACGGAGAAAGGAGGACTATCAAAAGGATAGCATACAATAGAACCTGCAAAGAATCAGAAAGATACGTCAATTTAACCATCCCAGATTTGAAAAGTAACCCATTGCTAAAGAATACGAAGAATGCATGGCAAGATTTTTTTCCGTTTCCAAGTTGAGGAAGGAACAAGTAGACCTTGCATCAAGCAGAACTTCAATTCACTTTACTATTACAAGCAGACAGCAATATGTATACATGTATATCAATTATTTTCAAGGGTAGACGTACATTAATTTCTGTACTTGCACATAAACCGTACTAAATGGACCGTTTGCTTTATATGATTCAGGAAAATAGATTTAACTTCTAGAAAAGTAGTCTATGTGCAGTGAAGTGCTGTGTTACAGAAACATACAATGGACAAACTACCACTCAGATCTTCTAATATGGCAGGACGTAGTAAGTTCCTATTTATCAATTAGCACTGCATATCCAGTCAGACACACTCAGTGGGAGAATAATTTTAGTATGTCAATAATACTATAGCTCTGCAGATGATATTCCTGCACACTGTAGAGGCCAAAAATCTTATGAACTCTGGCGCAGAAGAAGAAAGCATGAAATGAAAAGATTCAATGGGCTGGATATTACACTGGTTGAGAAGCAGCAAGTGACACTTCCCCATGTGAGTACAGGTATAGGTAAGCTGTCATACTTGTGGGAACAATTAAAGTAAGCCAAGTAGCACACTGTCAATAAGACAAAAAGAAAAGTTTACTTTGGCAGAATAATACGTCAGATACAAGTAATATGAGAATTTATACAGCATAATCTGAACATAAAGAACATGGAGAATGCACAAACAACAAAATAAATCACATCTAATACAAAAGGTCATGATATAGGTTAAAGAAAAGAGAGCAAGGTTCAAAAAGAGGAGCACTCAGCAGTCAGCACTCACATTAGAAAATGCAACAGGCACATTTATTCTTAAGAATAATCATCCGAATGAGGCATGTTCGTTGAGAAACTACAGTATGTATTATCTATGAGTGTGGTTGCACTGCCAAAAAAATTGGATTGGCAACTAGGTGTTGTGGTCTTGGAAGTTAACATCAGCAGTTCAGCACAAATGTTGTAAGGAAACGTTTTGCAAAATCAAGACGCTGTCACAAGTCACAATAACTGTAGGGCACATAAATTATTAAGAAATGTATACAGAAAATGTTCTATGGAATGACTATAGCATGTTGCCTATGGATAGCTATGTCTGTTCAAATGCACCTGGTAGGAGCTTGGGCCCTACCTGGCCTGAACCGTAGGTTGTAGGGGTGGGAGGCTGGTTGGCAAGGGGATGAGCGCCGGCGGCGGCGCGGCGCCGCCGTAGTTGCGCGGGAGAAGGTGGCGGCTGAGAGGGAGATGGCGCAGGGGAGGAGGCTAGGGTTAGGTCTCCCGGCTCCCTAAGGAAGCCAAGCAAATATGATTGCTTCTTGCTTGATTCCAAAACGGATCCTTACACGAGTTTATATAATCCTCCTAATAAGATAATTGGGCTAAGTCCCTAATAACTGGGCTAAGCCCCTAATAACGATAAGATAGACTGGGCCACAACTAACTGGGCTAAGCCCCTAATATGCCGGTCATAACATTTCTCCCCGCCTGCACAAACAGCTCGTCCTCGAGCTGGAAGGCGGAAAAGCGCTTGCGGAACTCCTCGAGGTGATCAACCGTCGCCAAACACCTCCGCGGCAGCTGGGGCGGGCAGGTCACCGAGCCCGGCGGCGGCGGCGTCCTCCTCAATGTAGTCCGCAGCCTCCAGGTAGAAGAGTCGCGGGCAGACGTGGCCGTGCACGTAGGGCTCGTCGCAGTTGAAGCACAACCTTTGGCGGCGACGCTCGAGTTGCTCGGCCGGGGTGAGCCGGCGGAACGGGCGCGCCGCGGTCGCGGCGAGGGGTGCCGCGCTGAGCAGGCAGACCCTGCGCGGGAACGTCCGGCCAGGGTGGTGGCCCAGCGGCCCGGGACGGTGACGCCTGCTGGATGGCCACCGCGCGGCGCTCGAACGCGCGGGCGTAGTACATGGCTGTCGCGAGGTCCTGGGGTCCACGCAGCTCCACGTTCACGCGGATATGATCCGGCAGACCGCCAACGAAGAGCTCGGCCCGCTGGCGAGCCGTCACGCCGGACGCGTGGCACGCCAGGGCCTAAAAGCGGTCGGCGAAGTCCTGCACCGTAGAGGTGAAGGGGAGGTGGCCCAACTCCGCCAGCCGACTCCCGCGTATCGGCGGCCCGAAGCGAAGGAGGCAGAGCTCGCGAAAACGCTCCCATGGAGGCATGCCGCCCTCGTCCTGCTCGAGAGCGTAATACCAAGTATGTGCGGCGCCTCGGAGGTGATATGAAGCGAGCCAGGTGCGGTCCGACGCGAGCGTGCGTTGCCCCCGAAAGAACTGGTCACACTGATTAAGCCAGTTGAGGGAGTCCTCGGTGTCGCCGTAGGTGGCGAAGTCGAGCTTGGCGAAGCGCGGCGGCGTCTGGGTATGACCGCCGTGGGGGTACTGCTCGGCGGTGCGGAGTAGCGGCGCCGGGTCGGTGATCACAGGGGGGGCCCCCGTGGAACGGCGGCGCGTCGAGGCCAACATAGGGGCCCGCAGAGCTGGAGGACCCGCCATACTGCGCCTGCTGTGACGGCACGTGCGGCTGTCCCGAGGCCATCGTGTAGACCGGCTGAGACGATGACTCGGTCAAGCAGGCCGGTAGCGGGGACGGCGAGGGCGGGAACCGGACCTGGTGGATCGGGACTCCTGCCGGCACGGTCCATGCGGGGCCGAAGCTAACCGGCGGTGGCTGCTGCAACTGTAGCGGCTACTGCGATGTCGCACCGGGCAGCGGCAGCGGCTGCTACGGAGGAGCGGCGGCTGCCACTGCAGCCAGGGCGGGGCGGTGGTGGATGGCAGCTGCAGCGGCCCGACGAGCATGACGGAGGCCGCCTGGTGCGGCGGCTGCCATGGCAGCCACGGCGGCGCGGTGGCGGCGATGGGCGGCGCAGCCGGGTGCGGCCCGTAGGACCCGGCCAAGAACAGGCGGATCTCCTGGACCACCTGGGTTAGGTCCCGCAGCGCCCCAGACACCTCCTCCGGGGTGAGGACAGCGGGGGCGAGCACGACAGAGGTCCCGACGTGGGCAGGAGCAGGGCGATGGTCGTGGTGGTCGCCGGAGGCGACGAGGTGACCGGCATCGGGAGAGACGGGCTGGGCGGCGGTGAAGACATGATCGAACCGAAGCTAGCTGATACCAAACTGGTAGGAGCTTGGGCCCTACCTGGCCTGAACCGTAGGTTGTAGGGGTGGGAGGCTGGTTGGCGAGGAGATGGGCGCCGGCGACGGCGCGCCGGCGCCGTAGTTGCGCGGGAGAAGGCGGCGGTTGAGAGGGAGATGGCGCAGGGGAGGAGGCTAGGGTTAGGTCTCCCGACTCCCTAAGGACGCCGAGCAAATATGATTGCTTCTTGCTTGATTCCAAAACAGATCCTTACACGAGTTTATATAATCCTCCTAATAAGATAATTGGGCTAAGCCCCTAATAATGATAAGATAGACTGGGCCACAACTAACTGGGCTAAGCCCCTAATATGCCGGTCATAACAGCACCCAACATGAATATTAACTTCTGCAAGTCCAGACTCAAGCAACATTTTAAAATACAATTGCAATCAAGAGACATCAATAGGCATACCCTCCAAATTTCTCGGTGTGATAAATGTGTTTGCGCGAGATCAAACACTTTTACATAATTCACTGATGATTGTGCAAAGACCCACAAATTCACTCCCCATAACCAAATCATAAGTGCCTGCAATAAGAATACTAAGCACAGTTACATAGATGCAAAGGTAGGTGTTTGATTTTCTGTGTATTTAGCTTGAGCATAATACAAATACAGTAATAAAAAAAAAACTCACCACAAGGAAGAGAGGATTATAGTATAAGAAAACCTCATACAGAAATAAATCTCGCAGATCAGCACTCATCCTCATAACAGAGTCCCACCCTATCTGTAATCCCAAGAGTATTACCAATTACCACGCGATCGATTCATGCATGAAAATAACTTCACTGACCGATCGTAGAAAGACTGACCTTGCAACAGCATAAACCCCACACGAGAAACAATATAGCCTGGAAAAAGGACGGGTTAATAAGCAATTTGACAGATAAAACCCAGGAAGATATGAAATCAACAAAACAAGATATTTTGGGTACATTTGATTAGTTTACAGTGTAGCAGGTTAATATGTATACATATAATTTTATAAGGACATATAAACGTATTTGAGCATCTAAGAGGAAATTCAATAATAAATCATTGAGGAAACCAAGCAGCAGCTCCAACAGGACAATGACAATCCTGAATGGCCATTTACAAGGTGCGACACACAGCTCCAGCAGCTCTATCATCATAGTCACTGGCGGAGGCTCATGGAGGCCAAAGGGGGCCACACACCCCCTCCCCCCTTCCAAAATTGAAAAAGAAAATTTACTACTCCATTCCTAAATATAGTGTGTATTAGTTTTCTAAGAAAATTCCACAATGTAGTGCATAGTTTGAGTCCAACCCAATTCTAGACCAAACTAACCCTCCACCAACGCATCGCCTTTGTCCCTTATCTATTTCCTCTCGTACAGATGGGATGGGACTGAACCAGATGATGGGAGGGTGCGGTAGTTTTCCTCCAATTTTCTAGTATACTGACTCATTGGGTACTGGGGCCTGAGGCCTGGAACAAATCGATTGGGGGCTTTCTCGTCCAAAATATAAAGCCAGCACATGCATTGGTATGTGGGCTTCTCTCTATGTGCACTACATTCAGGAATGGAGGGAGTACTAAGCATCAGCCCAGCCAAGAATAATCTCCTCCCTCCCAGTCCCAGGTTCCAGCCCAATGAATCGACAATCTCTCCCACGCACGCACGGACGCGCTCGTCTCTACTCCTCCTTGTTGGTTTTTAGACTGCTAGATCAAATCACCACATGAGCTGTATGTACGTGCAAGCTAGCACTGGAAGCTAGCCCACAGGCATCTGGATTGATCTACAATAGCACTAGCACACGTATAAACACGTACACATGAACTTGACCTGGGCTGATCGATTAGATGAATCGGCTCTCTCGGCAAGAACGGCAGAGGCACAACACAAAATGATTCAGTGATGTTTAAGTATCCATGATTTTTGTGATATCTACATCAGTAATGAAGTACAGGTTCAGATTGTGCTATGATTTTTTTTCGTACTATTGATCATGTTTTGATTCAAAGAAAAGGTGACAATGCTTTTTGAATCTTTATCTCGGTTGTTCTACTGTTCTAGCTATGTAGCACTTGATAATAGTAATTGTCCACAATACCAGGCATGCTGGTGTTACCATGTATCTGTGTGAACAAGCTATAGAGATATATGTATATATCTTATTCTAGTTTATGTTATGAGACAGTGAGCTGCATCTGTTTTTGCACACATTTTACTTTGAGCTTGAGATTGGCCCCCCCTCAGTTGGTCGTGGCGCTCCGCCAGTGTTACTGTTCTGTAATGAACAAAGGTGCATCTGAGACTAGTAGAGAGGTAGACATGGTATGAGTTTGAGCCCCATTTACAAAGTTTGCATATTTAAGGCAATGAAAACTTGGAAAGAGAGAATCATCAGGTGTGATGGGTTTATCCCTTCTCCATTCTCAGCTTCGCATTCTAAATACTAACCATGATCAACACGACATTATATAACTCGAGAGGATTCTTCATAAAAGAGGGTATTAATTCACCCGTTTTCGGGAGCAGGTCCATTATACTACTGCAGTATTTCAGACAAATGTATGCGATGGGTATAACAAGCACAGACCATCTGAAATCAGAGCTCAGGTGTGTGAAACTTACACTTAGAGCTAATACATTCCACAGCACAGTAGAGAAAAAGTAGTGGCTGAAAGGCTAACCTACCTTAAACCGCCAAAGAAAAAGCGGCGAAGGCATGCCCACAACCGCAGGGACGGACGCGCCCTTCATCTCGCCGCCGATCCCGGGCCTCTGCGCGCGCAGGCGCGGCGCCTGCGCCTCCGCAGGAACCCTGCGTACGCATAGATTAACCGCGCCGGATCAGCAGCATGCAATCCAGAAACGGACGAGCACAGGTTAGAGCGGAGCGGGATCTCGCCGTTCTCCCACGAATCAGACCCAGCCAAAGGCGGTGCCGCGGTGGCTTACCGGGAAGCAACCGCCCGGATCTCCACCTGAACAGGGGAGAAGCCGCCGACGGGGTGAGAGGAAGGCGCAGCTGCCGCCGAATAAGGCGAGCAGGACCGTCAGGATCGAATCGAATTGAAAAGCTGACGAATGATTCGGCTGGGTTCAGAAAAAGGTCTGCCGGATCTGAGGCGGCTGCTCCGGAGCTCCCCTGACCCGTCGTTGCCTTCAGCCAGACGCCCCAGCAACAGAGAGGGAGAGATCCGGGAGGTCGCCGGTCGCCTTCGACCGTCTGGCAACAGCGGGGAGGAGACCCGCAGAGATGAGAACACATGGCAAGCACGAATCTTAAAGCACGAACATGATCGATTTGATGCCAAAAGTTGGCATGCCAATTGCCTAGTGATTGGCTGGTTATCTTTTTTTTCATGCCAATCTCACAAAAAGTTATCAACTTGGCAAGCTTTGATTTTGCCAAATGTTGGCAAATCAATTGTGCTCTCAACTTTGCATTTACATGATGTGATTCTTGTCGTGGGAACAGATCTGACAGTAGAGTACAGGGGCAAAGGCGGAGCCAGGATTTCTCAAAGCCTGGGTTAAAGTTAAGCTAACAAAAATAATTCAATACCACACATACCAAAGCATATGTTAGAAGTATGCAACAAATCCACATTTAAAATGAAATATGAATTCATTATTACCATGAGAGAAATTTCAATAAAGAAATAGATTTAACAAAGTACATCATTACAAGTGTTGATACCAAATAACGAAGAATTGCCCAATTTGAGGCCATCATTTCTTCACGTACAAGGACGTTGAGCTGTAAATATAAAATAAGTATTTAAAATAAAAAATTGGACGTAGACCAAGTCAATTGTTCATATTAAATTTTGCACACAAAAGAACATAATATACCATTCTCAAAAAGTGTACAAGGCATTAGCCCCTTGTGTTTCCTCATTTTTGATAGCACTGTACGATCTTAATATTATCAATGCTTGCACATATATCACTCAATATAGCATACCAAACGGTGATTCATCGAATCATCTTGGATTCCTGATTTCCTGTTGATAATGAAATAAAATCGATTAAGTAACAGGAGTATAATTTGAAATCACCAACTCACCGAATTTGATTGATATAGAGGAAGTAGCAAAAATAATGTAAATGATACAAACTACAAATTACATGTTTAACCGTGTGCGTGTGGGAGTTGGAGACTCGGAGAAGAACAAAAGGCGAATGGTCAGAACGGCGGACGGGACACAGATGCAGAGCGGGTTGACTAGCGGCGGCGCAGCGCCTGAGCGAGGGGAGGGTTTCTCCGCTTTCAATCGGGCCAGAGTATTTTTGGGAACGTCAGGCGAGAGACCATCGACGCGGTTAATTGCGTGATTCGTTTTCTATTCTGATCAGCTATGGGGAGCTTATAGTTGGGCTAATGGGCTGGCATGGTTGTGGCTTTGTGCGTTCGTGCGCTAAATCCTGGGGCTAGGCTTCTTTGTATCACTAATTCTGGATTTTTTCTATTACACGTATAGGTTCTAGTCGGGCCACGCCCGGGACTACAGCCCCAGTGGCCCCAGGCCCAAATCCGCCTCTGTATAGGGGTACGTATGAGAGGGCAGAGTCCAGCTATGGTGTGGTTGTACACTCGGATTTACGAGTTCAGACCCCTCTCGGAAGAGGTAAAGACCCTACGTCTCGGTGTTGTGGGAGCTTTCTTTTCTAGAGTGTGATGTTACAAGAGGTGCGAACCCTTGTGCAGGGTAGAGGGGCGGCTTATATAGAGTCTACTGGCCCCTCATGAATGCCCCCTCACCCAAGGGTTTGATAAAGAGGTTAAAGGATGCGAGAGTTACAGGTAACGCCAGCATTAGATGTTCTTTATGAGGGCGAACTGATCGCCTGACTGTTGCTATCTCTGGGTGACTCTAAGCCTTCTGTGGTCGAGTGACGCTTGGTACTCCGAGTGAGCAGAGACAGTCGAGTGTTGGTGAGACCATCGAGTGAATCCCTCGTCCGAGTGACTTGTAAGTTGCAGGTATCCCAGTCGGCGACTCCTTCATAACCTTGTGGGCCTTGGATTCTTGTATGTAGTGTCCTTGGGTAGGGTATGTAGGTCAGGCCTAGGACCCTACTGTGGGAGTCCTGGATTAGGGGGTCCTCGGGCGTCCGGTCTACTGATGTGGGCCGGACTGATGGGCCGTCAAGATACAAGACCGAAGATCCTCTCCCGTGTCCGGTGGGGACTCTCGCATGCGTGGATGGCAAGTATAGGTGTCCGGATATATTGTTCCTTTCTGTGAAACCGACTTTGTACAAACCCTAAGCCCCTCCGGTGTCTATATAAACCGGAGGGTTAGATCGGAGGCAGGATCATAACATTGCTAGGCTAGCTGTTTAGGGTTAGCCGAATCGATCTCGTGGTAGATCAACTCTTGTAACCCCTATACCCTCGAATATAATCTAGCAGGAGTAAGGTTTACCTCCATTAATAGGGCCCGAACCTAGGTAAACATTGTGTCCCTTCTCCATTGTTACCATTGATCTTCAGACGCACAACTTGAGCCCCCCTACCCGAGATCTGCCGGTTTTGACACTGACATTGGTGCTTTCATTGAGAGCCCCACTGTATCGTTGACAAAAGGATCAATGGCTCACCTCTTTGTCAATGGTGACGCTGCGTCCAGGGAGATTTTTCTTCCTGGACAGGTTTTTGTGTTTTGTGGCTTTGTGCTTCGAGCCAACTCGATCGGCCGCCTCGAGCAGGTCGATAGTTACACCCCCGGCCACCATATTAGGTTTGGAAACCCAAATTATGTTGTTGATATCCGAGGAGACTTGGTCTTCGATGGGTTCGCGGCCTCGGCCGCCACTTTGTGTCCCATCCAAGAAGACTCTTCAGACCCCTTGTCGAATCTCATCCAGGGGTCAACACCAACACTCACCTCAGCCTTAGATCCAGGGCAGGTCTCATCGTCCGAAGACGGGAGCGTAAACCCCGCCGGACTTCTTCCCCTTATTGAACTTCCTGCCAAAGACCCAGACGTAGGCTTAAACCTGGCTCTGGGCAACTGTTCCGAACTGCCGAGGTCTGCACTTAGCGGATCCGATCAGGCGCTCCAAGCCGAACACATCGCGGAAGACCCTGCGGTTCCCGCTCCCTCTCTTAGATGAAGCGTTGGGTCTAATGCAGTATGTTGCCATCACGGAGGCTTTACCTTCGAACTGCACCCAGCCTGGACTGGGGGCCGAGAGAGGGGAATTTTACACCCCACCCACCCCCCACTTGATAGCCACTGTCGAGGACTTAACTGACATGCTGGATTATGCGTCTGAAGACATCGACGGCATGGACGACGATGCCGATACCGAACAAAGCCAAGTCCCACCCGTTACGGAGCATTGGACGGCCACCTCAACATACGATGTATACATGGTGGACATTTCGAAGAACGGTGAGGAAAACCCAAGCCCATATGAGGATAGACCCATCGATAAACCACCAAAGTGTCGTCTTTAGCGGCGTCGCTCCCGATCGCGTCGGGAGAAGGATAGTAATACCGGCACCGAAGACAACGAGACTCCGAATGGCTCTGAAGATAATGAACACCTTATCGAGCCCACATCCGAACAGGACGAGCGGGAAGAAGGTGAATACTGCCCTAGACGCGCTGACAACAAAGATACGAAAGACATCAACTACATGCCAGAATCCGAAGAGGAGGTCAGCCTCGATGACGAGGACTTCATTATCCCAGAGGAACCCTTCGACCAAGAACGCTTCAAGCGACAACTTATTGCTACAATTCGGAGCCTGAAGAGGAAGCAGCAGCAACTCAAAGAAGAGCAAGACATGCTGAACGAAAGGTGGACTAAGGTCCTGGCTACCGAGGAATACGGCCAAGAGCGACCAGTCAAAAGTTACCCTAGGCGCAAGCTGATGCCTCAATTCGACGATGAAGTCCTTGAACCAATACCATCGAAATACAATCAGGCAGACCAACCAGACCAACCACCACGTGGACGAGACAAAGCGACATATCAAGCCGAACACCAACCTGCACCCCCTTGCCGAAGAGGCAGGAAGACTGCAGCTGCGGGATATACATACGACTTGCAACGTGACCTAGCCTATAAAGCTAGTCAGACCAGATCAATCTATGGATCAAGGGGGCGTGCCCCGGCATGAGATAATGGCTATGAAGCCCGGCGTGACGACCTCTACTATGTTCGAGATCAGTATTGAACCCAAATGCCAGCCGCCCTCCGCCATGACATCGCTAGGCACAGAGGAGCCGCACATCCCTTATGCTTTACTGATGAGGTTATGGAACATCAGTTTCCGGAAGGGTTTAAACCCGTAAACATCGAACCATACGATGGAACGACGGATCCGGCCGTCATTAAAGACTTCCTTCTCCACATTCATATGGCTCGAGGAGACGATCTCCATGCAATTAAATATCTCCCCCTAAAGCTAAAAGGACCAGCACGGCACTGGCTAAACAACCTCCCAGAAAACTCCATTGGAACCTAGGAAGACTTGGAAGATGCCTTTAGGGCTAACTTCTAGGGCACTTATGTCCGGACACCGGATGCTAACGACTCGAGTCACATAATTCAGCAGCCAGGTGAATCAACCCACAAGCTTTGGAATCAGTTCTTAACTAAAAAGAACCAGATCATAGACTGTCCGGACGCCGAAGCCTTAGCGTCCTTTAAGCACAGCGTCCGTGACAAATGGCTCACTCGACACCTTGGGCAGGAAAAGCCAAAGACCATGGCAACATTAGCTACACTCATGACCCGCTTCTGTGCGGGCGAAGATTGCTGGTTGGCTCGTAGAAGCAACAACTCAGGCGACCCCGGCACCTCTAAGGTACGGGACAGCAATGGTAAACCTCGCTGCAATAAAAGCAAACATCGGAATAGCAGCAGCGACGATGCAGACGATACGACAATCAATGCCAGATTCAACGGTCCAAAGTCTGGTCAGCGGAAGAAACCTTTCAAAGGCAAAGACGGGCCATCCAACTTAGATAAAATCCTTGAGAGGCCCTGTCAGATTCATGGCACACCCGATAAGCCTACAAATCATACTAACAGGAACTGTTGGGTTTTCAAACAGGCTGGTAAGTTAAATACTGAACACAAGGGCAAAGGGCTCCCAAGCGAAGACGATGATGAGCCCCGTCAGCCGAACACCGGGGGTCAAAAACAATTTCCCCCCAAGGTGAAAACAGTGAACATGATATATGTCACTCACATCCCCAAAAGGGAGCGCAAACGCGCGTTACGGGACGTCTATGCCATAGAGCCTGTCGGCTCCAAGTTTAACCCATGGTCAGCTTGCTCGATCACCTTCGATCGTAGGGACCACCCAACCAGTATCCGTCATGGGGGTTTGACTGCCTTGGTCCTTGACCCAATCATCGATGGATACCACCTCACTAGAGTCCTCATGGGCGGAGGAAGCAGTCTCAACTTGATCTATAAAGATACTGTCTGAAAGATGGGGATTGACCCATCATGAATTAAGCCTACTAACACCACCTTTAAAGGTGTGATACCAGGAGTGGAGGCCCGTTGTACAGGCTCAATCACACTGGAGGTGGTATTCGCCTCCGAGATAACTTTCACAGTGAAGAGTTAATCTTCGACATCGTCCCTATCCGCAGTGGTTACCATGCATTGCTCGGACGAACTACCTTGTCCCGCTTTAACCCAGTTCCGCATTATGCTTGCTTGAAGCTCAAAATGCCTGGACCTCACAGCGTTATTACAGTCAATGGTAATATGGAGCGCTCACTCCATATTGAAGAACACACCGTGGCCCTTGCAGCCGAAGTGTATAGTGGCCTTATCAAGCCGAGCAGTTCACAAGCCAATAAAGCCAATGACGCATCCAAACGAGTCCGGTCCGCGCATAGATCAGCGGACCCAAACATTGATTAGCAGTTCGGCCTCCGCCGATCGCCCCACCAGGTGGCGGTTCAGGTACCGTGCATACATAATTACGCAAAATACCCTGGGCGACGCCGAAGGCACGCTGCAGAATAGGTCCATTGCACGGCTTGACCATAAATGGACCGCATACCCCCCCTTCCTTTTTCTTTTCACGCAGGTTCATCAAGAGCCCTACTTACCAGTTGGTTGTCACATGAGATCCTTTAAGGCTAGCATGTCCCAGCCATCAAACACTCCTCTCAAAGGACTCACTACTAAGGAGGAAAGGCGCAGACATGCGGCGGGGCATCATTAAAGTTTCTTTTCCGAACCATGGTTTTAGGCCCTATGTTAGACTTCCCCTTATGTAAAATTCTCTCTTCTTTAGGCATGTAATATGACCTTAGCGTTGAACGACATTATTTGTCATCAAAATATCAATAAAGATACAAAGGGCATAGATGATTACCACCATTTTGGTTGGGTGTTGAATTTTGTTCTTGTCATCTATGCTATTCCTTATATTCGACAGACACACATGGTTTGACATGTGCTAGGGGCTGTACTCGGCCCCGCTAAATTGATTAAGTCCGAACACCCAGAGGGAACTCTTTGACGTCCCGGATATTGCATTATATGCATCTGCTCTGAATCATGTCTTTGGTCTATAGTTGGGTTGCCCGGCTCCTGTGTTTGCCACCTTACATTCCGCAAGTTCGGCTAAGGTAGTAAAGGAGAACTATTGCAATTGTATTTCTGATTCGCCCGGTCAAGTACCTCAGTAGAGAAAGTCAAAAACTGACTGCCATGGTAATCGAGAGCGGGTCAGCGATCCGGTGACTTAGTGTTACACTACGAATCGCTCGTGATTTACGCCATGTCATACGAGGGGCTGGGTTTTCGACCAACCGCGTTGCAAAGGCGCCGTACTCCAGCTCGTCGATCATGCAACAAGGGGCTAGTACTTAGCGCCACCAATGGACTCTTATGGCTAAGTGAAAGTACTAAAGCCGCATATTCTTATTGCCTAGTTCACTTCGCAAGACGCCTCCTACATTGGGCCAAGAAATTGGATTAATTAAGTGCGGTCATGCAATAACGAACACCCTTGTAATATTTACATGGGGGCTGAAGCCGACGACTGGTAAACTTTCAGACATATAAACAACAAAATAGGAGGATAAACTAAAATCATAGATATCATACACAACAAGTTCGTTACATGACTCTTACAAACCAGACTCAACTACTCAAAGATGACATCCTTCGAACACTGCCCCTCCACAAGGCGGGCTCCCTCAAGGACCTCGTCAAAGTAATTCTCCGGCCGCCGGTGCTCTTTCTGAAGGAAATATGCCCTAGAGGCAATACTAAAGTTATTATTTATTTCCTTATTTCATGATAAATGTTTATTATTCATGCTAGAATTGTATTATCCGGAAACTTAGTACATGTGTGATTACATAGACAAAACATAGTGTCCCTAGTATGCCTCTTGACTAGCTCGTTAATCAAAGATGGTTATGTTTCCTAACCATAGACATGTGTTGTCATTTGATGAACGGGATCACATCATTAGGAGAATAATGTGATGGACATGACCCACTCATTAGCTTAGCATTATGATCGTTACAGTTTCATTTCTACTGCTCTCTTCATGACTTATACATGTTTCTCAGACTATGAGATTATGCAACTCCCGAATACCGGAGTAACACTTTGTGTGCTATCAAATGTCACAACATAAATGGGTGATTGTAAAGGTGCTCTACAGGTGTCTCTGAAGGTGTTTGTTGGGTTGGCATATATCGAGATTAGGATTTGTTGCTTCGTGTTTCGGAGAGGTATCTCTGGGCCCTCTCGGTAATACTCATCACTATAAGCCTTGCAAGCATTGTGACTAATGAGTTAGTTGCAGGATAAAGTATTACGGAACGAGTAAAGAGACTTGCCGGTAACGAGATTGAACTAGGTATAATGATACCGACGATCGAATCTCGGGCAAGTAACATACCGATGACAAAGGGAACAACATATGTTGTCATGTGGTTTGGCCGATAAAGATCTTCGTAGAATATGTAGGAGCCAATATGAGCATCCAGGTTCCGCTATTGGTTATTGACCGGTGATGTGTTTCGGTCATGTCTACATAGTTCTCGAACCCGTAGGGTCTGCACGCTTAATGTTTGATGACGATTTGTATTATGAGTTATGTGATTTGATGACCAAAGTTTGTTCGGAGTCCCGGATGAGATCATGGACGTGACGAGGAGTCTCGAAATGGTCGATATGTAAAGATCGATATATTGGAAGGCTACATTCGGACATCGGAAAGGTTCCGAGTGATTCGGGTATTTTTCGGAGTACCGGAGAGTTACGAGAATTCGTCGGGGAAAGTAATGGGCCTTAATGGGGAATACAGGAAAGGAGAGAAGGGATACAGTTCTTCGTGCTGAGACACCACGTGATGATCGGGTGTGATAAGCTCTATGTTCGCATACAACGGGTGTAAGCAGTTTTGCACACACAGAATACTCGGGTTAAACTTGACGAGCCTAACATATGCAGATATGGCCTCAGAACACTGGAGACCGAAAGGTCGAGCGTGAATCATATAGTAGATATGATCAACATAGTGATGTTCACCATTGAAAACTACTCCATCTTACATGATGATCGGACATGGTTTAGTTGATTTGGATCACGTGATCATTTAGATGACTAGAGGGATGTCTATCTAAGTGGGAGTTCTTTAGTAATATTATTAATTGAACTTTAATTTATCATGAACTTAGTCTGATAGTATTTGCAAATTATGATCAATAGCTCACGATGTAGTTCCCCGTTTATTTTTTGATATGTTCCTAGAGAAAAATAAAGTTGAAAGATGTTAGTAGCAATGATACATACTAGGTCCGTGATTTGAGGATTATCCTCATTGCTGCACAGGAGAATTATGTCCTTGATGCACCGCTAGGTGACAGACCAATTGCAGGAGCATATGCAGACGTTATGAATGTTTGGCAAGCTTAATATGATGACTACTTGATAGTTTAGTGCACCATGCATTACGGCTTAAAATCGAGGCTTCAAAGACCTTTTGAATGCCACGGAGCATATGAGATGTTCCAAGAGTTGAAATTGGTATTTCAGACTCATGCCCATGTCGAGAGGTATGAGACCTCTGACAGTACTTTGCCTACAAGATGGAGGAGAATAACTCAACCAGTGAGCATGTGCTCAGATTGTCTGGGTACTACAATTGCTTGAATCAAGTGGGAGTTAATCTTCCAAGATAAGATAGTAATTAACAAATTTCTCTAGTCACTATCACCAAGTTACTAGAACTTCGTGATAAACTATAATATGCAAGGGATGAAAAAAGTAATTCCCGAGCTCTTCACGATGCTGAAATCGGTGAAGGTAGAAATCAAGAAAGGGCATCAAGTGTTGATGGTCAACAAGACCACTAGTTTCAAGAAAAGGGTAAATGGATAGAAAGGGAACTTCAAGAAGAACGGCAAGCAAGTTGCTGCTCAAGTGAAGAAGCCCAAAGCTAAACCTAATCCTGACATTAAGTGCTTTTACTGCAAAGGAAATGGTCACTGGAAGCGGAACTACCCCAAATACTTGGTGGATAAGAAGGATGGCAAAGTGAACAAGGGTATATTTGATATATAGGTTATTGATGTGTACTTTACTAGTGTTCATAGTAACCCTTGGGTATTTGATACTTGTTCGGTTGCTAAGATTAGTAACTCAAAACAGGAGTTACAGAATAAACAGAGACTAGTTAAGGGTGAAGTGACGATGTGTGTTGGAAGTAATTCCAAGATTGATATGATCATCATCGCACACCCCCTATACTTTTGGGATTAGTGTTGAACCTAAATAAATGTTATTTGGTGTTTGCGTTGAGCATGAATATGATTAGATCATGTTTATTGCAATACAGTTATTCATTTAAGGCACATGATAATTGTTATTCTGTTTACATGAATAAAACCTTCTATGGTCATACACCCAATGTTGATGGTTTATTGAATCTCGATCGTAATGATACACATAATATTGATGCCAAAAGATGCAAAGTTGATAATGATAGTGCAACTTATTTGTGGCACTGCCATTTGGGTCATATCGATGTAAAGCGCATGAAGAAACTCCATAAATATGGACTTTTGGAATCACTTGATTATGAATCATTCGATGCTTGTGAACCATGCCTTATGGGCAAAATGACTAAAACTCTGTTCTCCGGAACAATGGAACGAGCTACTGACTTATTGGAAATAATACATACCGATGTATGCGGTCCAATGAGTGTTGATGCTCGTGGCGGGTATCGTTATTTCCTGACCTTCACAGATGATTTGAGCAGATATGGGTATATCTACTTAATGAAACACAAGTCTGAAACATTTGAAAAGTTCAAAGAATTTCAGAGTGAAGTGGAGAATCATCGTAACAAGAAAATAAAGTTTCTACGATCTGATCGTGGAGGAGAATATTTGAGTTACGAGTTTGGCCTTCATTTAAAACAATGTGGAATAGTTTCACAGCTCACGCCACCTGGAACACCACAACATAATGGTGTGTCTAAACGTCGTAACCGCACTTTATTAGATATGGTGCGATCTATGATGTCTCTTGCTGATTTACCACTGTCGTTTTGGGGTTATGCATTAGAGACATATGCACTCACATTAAACAGGGCACCATCAAAATCCATTGAGACGACGCCTTATGAACTGTGGTTTGGCAAGAAACCAAAGCTGTCGTTTCTTAAAGTTTGGGTCTGCGATGCTTATGTTAAAAAGCTTTAACCTAATAAACTCGAACCAAATCAGAGAAGTGCGTCTTCATAGGATACCCAAAGGAAATTGTTGGGTACACCTTCTATCACAGATCCGAAGGTAAAATCTTTGCTGCTAAAAATGGATCCTTTCTAGAGAAGGAGTTTCTCTCGAAAGAAGTGAGTGGGAGGAAAGTAGAACTTGATGAGGTAATTGTACCTTCTCTCGAATTGTAATGTAGTTCATCACAGAAATCAGTTCCAGTGATTCCTACACCAATTAGTGAGGAAGCTAATGATGATGATCATGAAACTTTAGATCAAGTTACTACCAAACCTCGTATGTCAACCAGAGTACGATCCACACCAGAGTGGTACGATAATCCTATTTTGTAAGTCATGTTACTAGACCATGATAAACCTACGAACTATGAGGAAGCGACGATGAGCCCAAATTCCTTGAAATGGCTTGAGGTCATGAAATCTGAGATGGGATCCATGTATGAGGACAAAGTGTGTACTTTGGTGGACTTGCCCGATGATCGGCAAGCCATTAAGAATAAATGGATCTTCAAGAGGAAGACAAACGCTGATAGTAGTGTTACTATCTATAAAGCTCGACTTGTCGCACAAAGGTTTTTGGACAAGTTCAAGGAGTTGACTACGATGAGACTTTCTCACCCATAGCGATGCTTAAGTCTGTTCGAATCATGTTAGCAATTGTTGTATTTTATGATTATGAAATTTGGCAGATGGATGTCAAAACTGCATTCCTGAATGGGTTTCTAGAAGAGTTGTATATGATGCAACCAGAAGGTTTTGTCGATCCAAAGGGTGCTAACAAAGTGTGCAAGCTCCAGCGATCCATTTATGGACCGGTGCAAGCCTCTCGGAGTTGGAATAAATGCTTTGATAGTGTGATCAAAGCATATGGTTTTATACAGACTTTTGGAGAAGCCTGTATTTACAAGAAAGTGAATGGGAGCTCTGTAGCATTTCTAATATTATATGTGGATGACATATTGTTGATTGGAAATGATATAGAATTTCTGGATAGCATAGAGGGATACTCACTACAAAAAAATACACTTCCGTGATGATACATGTTTGTCACAGTAGGTCGCATTTTTTGTCATGCATGTACATCCATGACGATTTTATGACAGAATCAAGATAGTCATACCTGTGCTGTCGTAGAAGTGTTCCATGACATTACCAAAATTATCATCATGGAAGTGTCCACTTCCATGACGATAAATCGCGCGTCACAGAAGTGCTTTCGTCAAGGGTGACCGACACGTGGCATCCACCGTAATGGAACACCATTAAGCTATCGGGTCGGGTTTTTGATCTGATAACCCATTAACAACCCTGACCAATGGGGATTTTCCACGTGTAAAATCATCATTGGCTGGAGGAAACACATGTCGGCTCATCATTGGGACAGAGGTCATCCACTCATTGGACAGAAGGCGCCTATGATACTTCGACACGTGGCACGGCCCAACAGTGGCCCATTCCTGTGAAAAGGCCAGCCCGTTTGACTTGGTCAAAAGGTGGCGGGCCGGCCCATGGAAAGCCTGTTAACGGCTTGTTCGCGTATAGCCCATTTACAGCCCGCTAACCCAAGGCCCGTTACGCCCTATCCGAATTAGGCCCAGTAGCATCATCTAGGCCATCCAATATGATTCCAGCCCGTTTTCACTTCTGGCCCATGTATGGCCCATGACGTCTTTCGGCCCATATGAGGCCCTTTGTAACTATTGGCCCATTAATGGCCCGTGGTGAAACTGGCCCGTAATGAATAGTGTATCACTTTACACTCATAAATGGCCCGTGGTGAAACTGGCCCATAATGAACAGTGTATCACTTTATACCCATTAAGGGTCCGTTATTCCATTGGGCCGTTTCTAGCCCAAGTTATCTTTCGGCCTTCTGAGGGGCCATTTATTCTTGGTCTCATTCGAAGCATTCGGTTACTTACGGCCCGTTACTGTCATTTTTTGCTTGTGGGCCAAATTCAGCTCGTCGTTACACTCAACCCATTTGTGGACCGTTAATTTGTTGGGCCATTTTTATAGCATCACCAAATACGGCCTATTAATGGCACGTTATGGTCAACCCATAAAACGTACAATTTCCATTAAAGGCCCGTCTACGGCCCATTAAAGGCCCGTACAATACCCATAAACGAGTTGGCCCTTACAAGGCCCATGGATACTACGAGACGTAGAAGGCCCATGGATCCTACGAGACGTAGAAGGCCATGGATCCGATGGTCCATTGAAGGCCCATGGATCCGATGGCCCATTGAAGGCCCATGGGTCCGACGGCCCATTGAAGGCACATGGGTCCGACGACCGATTGAAGGCCCATGGATCCGACGGCCCGTACATGACCCATGGATCGTATGGCCCGTGAAGGGCCATGGTCGGGCAAGTTGGCCCCCGTTTGAACGATATAGCATATTCAAAGAATTATCCTACTCAATACTATCACCTCTAAAAAGCATACACTATACAACAAAGAGATTAAGGCATAGAAAGGTAGAATAATCCTACACTATACAATTAAGAAATTACAGCCGATTATACCCACTGGGCATTATGGTTCGGCACAGGTGTTAATAAAGCATACACAAACAGCAAATTACATACACTGGGCAAATACAGCTCATACATCATGGACGCGCATCAACTTAACTCCATTTGAACTATAATCGATTGGCCGGATTCAGGTAGCACAAATTTCAGTGTGCAAAATCTCCAATTCCTTCATGGTTACCTCACTGTCTTGTTTCATTTTTTGACTCCTGCATCTAATACCTGCATGTCCAGTCTCAACTTGTTGATTAAATGTTGACAATCATGTACACGTTGTCTTGCCACCTCTAGTTGATGTTCAAGAACATCAGCACATTCCAATTCCAATCCATAATCATTCAGTAACGGCCATGCCGCACTGCTCGTAGATCTTTGTGTTGATGTCACTTCATCCTGAAATGTTTCTGTAAGTACACATGACTAGGGCAAAAATATAGTTACAACAGTGAAGCGAGCAAGACACTATTTTGTACTACATGGCAAAACAGGACTAACAATAATGTTACACGTCATGAAGCATAAGCAGGTGATATTTTAAAAATTATAAGAAAGATAGTCTGTGCAGCCTGCATACGGAAATCCCTCTTAGTTCACCAGAGGAGCATGATGTTGGAGCCCAATCGAAAACACAGACAGGTTACAAATTTAGACAGCACGTTGCGTATAAGCAAGTAGTTGGCCATTCTGTATCTCAATTAAAGTCTTAGGGAGCATAATGAACAGCAGAGGGTTTCATACAAACATACTACAGCAGGCAAAACTATGCAATCATTAGCGTAGTATAAACTAGATTGTGAGCCTCATGCAATAATAGTTGGTTAATAGACTTCAAAGCTTCAGGCACACTTCGACAGAGTAATTAAATGGTAAGGCCTTTAATTATGTCAATTAATAGTTATACAAGTACCGAACATTAGACATTATTATTTGGGCATCTCATTAACTGAGGACAAATAAAGCAATTGAAAAGAGCAAATTAACTATGCCTGAAACAAACAAGGAATTGAACTGTTGAGTTGCATACAGTGACTTACCTTAGCAGGTTGAAGAGGCTCAGCGCAGCTCCTACTTCTCTTGCAAGGCTCCTTCCTAACATCTTGTACTTGTAAATCCTCAATCTTATCTTCATTGCACCCCCTCTACAAGGTGACACAAACTAGTTACTCGTCTCCTTGGAAGATAAATATGCATACTTTCCAGTCTGTGAACACAAAAGGATGAGATCATAACAAAACAACAACACATAATGAAACATGCCGCATCTCTTGCACTTTCACACAATGAAATGAGCATTTACTATGTCTGCACTATGTAAAAACTAGGCATACCTTCGAACTGGATCTCCAGGTACTCTTGGAGAGCCTACTGTAGTGTACAGCCAAACCTTTATGTCACCTATGAGTTAGACAAGGCCCCACTATAGCAGCCCTTAGTGTTTAAATCGTTGACAAGCTCTGTTAGAGTGTTAAGTCAAGAACAACAAGTTATCAAAGCAAACAGTCCTAGTATGGCTGGCTGATGCAAACAAGCAATTGAACAGAGGTGTGAGCAAATCTTACATATCAAGAAAAGAAGCAAAGAAGGAGGCTTAAAGACCATCACTTGACCGACCAGATTTAAGGGGCATTTAAACATCATGTGCAATGTATGAACTAACATAAACATTGCATATTCCAGATTCTACAATAGAATGCACATGTATTAGGTTATGCCATGTATGATGATGCCTAAATGTACAGATAGCAGGCAGGAGTGATTCATCATTGCACGCACAATTGAATTGCAGGTTAAGGGCCAGTTCGATTCCGCCTTTTCAGGGCATATTGTCAAAATAAGCCATAAAAGATGTAAAGAAGTCATTTTTGAGTTATGGGCTTGGGCTTAACTAATTTTGCTTTGGAGGGGGGTGTTTCGGGTAGAACCTCACTAAAAATTGAAGGGAAGGGGAATAGTGAAATGACTCTGTTGTCAGCCTATATTACACTCCAAATGCAACTGCTGACGCCCGTGTCACACCTGACCCTCAGGTAAAAACAAAAACGCAAGCATTCATTGCCTGCCCGCTTGCATCTCCTCTCCCCTTTCCCTCTACCTTGATCCCCTACCTGCAGCACTAGGGTTCCTCCAGCGAGCCGTTGCCACTGGTCCCATCTGGCCTGGTCCTCGATGATGCTATGTACAGCTAGGCTACATGGCCGGCGGGTAGGGGCAAATCTCCCTGGCTGCTCCTCCCTCTAGCGCCCCCCCTCATTCTCATGGTCTCCAGCATCTGCTCCATTGTGGTTCATCCAACGCACTACTCCGGTGGGCGCTGCACAACTATGGCTGATGCCACACTGCGGCAGAAGGCACCTTATTCCCCCTCCCCTCCTCCCAGGACATGGCCTTGAGGTGCTGTTGAAGGATGAGCTCATCCAACAAGGTGAGGATCTCCTCTGATTTTTTGCCAAACTTTCATTCTGATCCACTATACGATGAATTGCTATGAGCTGCTTCTGCTGCTGCTATATGATGCATTGCTATGAGCTGCTCCTGCTGCTGCTATATGATGAATTGCTATGAGCTACTGCTGCTATATGATGAGTTGCTATGAGCTGCTGTTGCTGCTATATGATGAATTGCTATGAGCTACTGCTGCTGCTATATGATGAGTTGCTATAAGCTGCTCCTGTTGCTGCTATATGATGAATTGCTATGAGCTGCTCCTCCTACTGCTATATGATGAATTGCTATGAGCTGCTCTTGCTACTGTTATATGATGAATTGTTATGAGCTTCTACTAGTATATGATGAATTGCAGACTGCTGCTGCTGTATGATGAGTTGCTATGAGCTGCTGCTGCTGCTATATGATGCTTTCAGGTGGTGGTGCTATATGATAATAACCAGCCACTTGGACCATCGAATTTCAATAAATAATTGTTCTTCATTTAAATGTGGGTCATGCGTTCTTCATTTAAATTAGGCAATGGGGTCTCTATGGAAAACATTGACCAAAGTAGATTGTGCCAAGTAGATGGTATCTTTGTATTTGCATTTTGAGCAAATAGTGATGATCTGTTTTCCCATCATATTAATTACTGCACTGGGTTCAATTTGTGATGTTTGCAAGTCAAATTAATTTCCATATGGGCAGCAATATGAAAAAAAATGCAATCTAGATTTTCCACTGATCATACCAAAGATAAGCTGAAAACGCAATGAAAAGAACTGGTTGGCTTATTACATGGAGCTTATGTTCACAGGTGCTTATTTTCTTAGGATAACTCGTAATAACTGTCCCTAAGAAACTTGGCTAATAGAACTGGCATACAAATAACTGCAATGGAGGAGTGACGTACCATAGCACACTGTATAGGCTCACCGCTGCGTCTCCTTTTTTGCGATGTTCCATGAAATTTCCACACACATCTTGTACTTTTTAATTGTGTAACCCTATCTGCAAGTTGACACGGCTAATTTCAGACATCTCTACATGATACCACATTGCATATCCCTTGCGCATATTTAAACCACCAATTAACGATTGTGTGCGTACCATAAACTAGCCATGACTCTATATGCTGGACTAGCAGGCACTCTAAGGGAGCCTAATGTAGTGCACTGGAATTCCTACATGCCACCTACGATTTTGTGTAATGTACTGCCCCTGTTCCTAAATATATGTCTTTGTAGAGATTCCATTATGGACCACATACAGATGTATATAGATGCATTTTCGAGTGTAGATTCACTCATATTGCTCCGTATGTAGCCTATAGTGGAATCTCTAGAAAGACTTATATTTAGGAATGGAGGTACGAGGTAGTATCATGTATGACATCTACATATCTAATTTAGAAGCCAGTAGTAGAAATCATTATCTGCACAAAGGGATTACTGGTAAAAAATCCTAGCAAAGCACGCTGGCAGGCACATAACAATACAAGAGAGAGAGACGCGCTTACAAGATCATAGCAATGCCTCAGTCCAGGATCTTGGTTGGCCAAGCTGTTAGATCCAGAAGAAACATCGTCCTTGTAGTTTTTGCCAGCTGCATAACAGGTAACAGCGACCGGTTAGTATATTTGAAGTACATCGGGCAGGTGATGCTGGACGGGTTTAAAGGTGACAAGTACCTTGGCCGTGGTGGGTGCTTGGCATCTCTCCAGACGGTGGGAATCAGGTTAGAAACGTCAAGGGTGATGACGTTGCGCTGGCTATCAGGGTCTGTTAAGGAGATCTAGAACCGTCGAGTAGGGTGTTTACGGAGCGGCTCTGGTAGGGTGGACTACGGTGTGGGCGAAGCGGATCTGTGGCCGTGGACAAGGGCGTAGGTGAAGCTTCTCTGGTGGTTGGGTTAAGGATGGTGTCGATGACGCGGATCTGCGGCCTTGGACGGGGCGTCAAAAGATGCTCCGGTGGTTGGGTTAAGGATGGTGTCGACGACGCGGATCTGCGGCCGTGGACGGGGCGTCAGAAGCTGCTCCGGTGGTTGGGTTAAGGATGGTGTCGGTGATGCGGATCTGCCGTTGTGGACGTGGCGTCAGAAGCTGCTCCGGTAGGTTGGATGAGGGTGCGAGGAAGCGGATCTGAGGCCGTGGACTTGTGAGTTGGCAAAGCGGCCCCGGTAGGGTTGAGAATGGTATAGGCGAAGCTACTCTGGTAGGGTTGA
The DNA here is from genome assembly GCF_002162155.2 of Triticum dicoccoides. Classification (NCBI taxonomy): domain Eukaryota; kingdom Viridiplantae; phylum Streptophyta; class Magnoliopsida; order Poales; family Poaceae; genus Triticum; species Triticum dicoccoides. The sequence goes on along the minus strand of NC_041393.1, from coordinate 507,185,222 downwards.
CGATGGTGTCGGCGAAGCGGCTCCGGTAGGGTTGAGGAAGGTGTCGGCGAAGCGGCTCCGGTAGGGTTGAGGAAGGTGTCGGCAAAGAGGATCAGAGGCCGTCGACGGGGGCGTCGGTGGGGCGGCTCCGGGGTGTGTGGATGAAGCGTCTCCGGTGGGGAGTATGAATGAGCCGCTGCAGATGCGCGACGGTTGACGAGAGTACCGACGAAGCAGATCCGGCACCGTGGACAAGGCCGGCACTGAATGGGCTGTGGTACAGTGCTTGATGAGCAGTCTACTTGTTTCTAGGGGAGGTGGGAGGGGTAGATGCGGCCGTAGAAGGAGATCTGGCGAGGTGGACGCCGCTGGCAGTGAATGGGCTATGGTACGCCGGTGGATGAGCAGTCTAGGGTTTCCAGAGGGGAGGGGAGAAAGAGCGATGAAGTACGGACGGCGTGATGTAAGATGCTCTGGTGCTGTGGAGTTAGTCATTTTTGCGGGAGGGGGAGAGGAAATGGGGGTGCCGTGTAGTGAGGGGAACCGGAAGTTACCAAAGCAGCCCCGACCTATCATGTAGATGAGGGCGGTATTGTAACTGTTGGTCTCCGTGCGCCAAGGACAAAAGGGGGATTTCGCATGCTAAAGACTAAGGTGGCGGAAATTTTAGAAGGAGGCGGGAGATTTTGCCGCCCACGGGATCGTTCGTATCCGGTTTCAACTAATTTTGGACCGTGCTAGCGGTAAGGTCATGCTAGACTGTGTACACGGGGCACGTGTCAGCAGTTAATAACTAGTGTGAAGTCCACACCAGAAAAAAAGATAAATAACTTGGGATGATGCGCCGATAACTTGGACGTTCACACGGGCGCGGCCAATCGTACGGGTGTAGTGGCGTGTTCACAAAAAAGGGATCAAACGCTCAGCCTATGTATTTCTCGTGTAAATAGATGATTTAGTGCCATTGGTTATTTACTTTAAACATAATGCATTGACGTGTTAGTGTAGACGCGCACAAAAAGAAATGGATATTGTAGTCAGCTACTCAAAAGTGTTACCTCATATTATTACATAGCCTCCATTTCATAAATTGCGTACCCGTTGAATTCATATATGAATATTACATAAATTACTTCAAAATAGAAACTTAAATCATCCAAGACTAATGAATTTGAATGCAAGAGTAACAATGGTGCATGTACATGATAGCGACATTGGTTGTTTGAAGAGACATCACTGTAACTTTGGCATGCACAACTGAAAAGGTTTATTTAAATAGAAAAAAATGTGATATGTGAGTGTCCAATCTTTATAGCGTTGAATCGATATTGTACCTTTGGCCACGATACGAAGTAGATATTGACTTATGTTCAAGCGATGCACGTCCACGATCGCTAGATAGTGATACGTGAATGAATTGTGCAATCTCTCTCACACACATACATATCTCATTTCCCTATGGGCATCGGAATCACGCACGCGCACTTTGTGTATTTCTCTCCCTCCGTCAGGGTTAAATTTGTCTTTCTACCCCGTCCTACAAGTCTCTCACACAGAAACACACATGCTCTCTATGTCTAACACGCCCACCCCTTTAATTCCGCCCACCCACAACCACTAATGTCTCAAAGTATAATAATGTCTCTCACACATATGCTATCTACCTATCCCTTAATATAGCTAGATATGTGTCACACAAACTCCTTCTCCCTACTAGCAAGATGCCCATGCGTTGCACGGAACATCAAGATGCATTTGTATGAGAAGTTTATCTTGTGGGACAAAAGGATGAACGACGGAATGCCTTATTTGCAAATGCGGAGAGGGGTGTGGGTATCTTTTTGCAAAATTGCCGTAGTTTCCTTCCTATCCGTCGGATATAAATTGGATGGCCTATATTGCAGGATGGCAGGAACACCATCATCACCAACTCTGTTTTTTTTATAAGAGTAGAGATATGTGAGTGTCACTGCCCCCCACACCCACACACCCACACTTCCCAACACCGAAGGAGTAGGGTGACACCTCGATCTTGATACTAATCTATCGACCGGCTTCTCTCTCAAACATACACACACACACACTACCCGACACCGAAGGAGTAGGGTGGCACATTGATCTTGATAATAATCTATCTACTCCTCTTTCAAACACACACACACACACACACTCGCTAGTTGTGCCTCTGTGCCTACCGCACACACTCTCGATATGTCTTTCTCTCTCTCCCCCCAACAATGACAGCAGAAGGGTGACAACTTGATCTGATCATAATCTGTCAATTGGTTTCTCTCTGAAACATTGTGTCTCGGTGCCTCGCTCGGTAGCCCCCTTGATATGTAGACTTCTCACGTGCGCACAGCTGTAGTGACGATGACGCTGAACCCAGTGTGCCTTGTTTTTATCGGCCTCATGTGATAGTTTTCACCCTGTTTTCTGTTAATTAACAAGGCAACCTTTTCTTTGTTACTACTAGTGAATCTGAAATCATTCGGGGCAGGCATAAAATATATCAGTTCAACCCAATTATCGCAGCAACTATTTTAAAAGAAATTAGCTAGCTGCCCGTGCGTTGCACGAAACATCAAGATGCATTTGTATGAGTAGTTTATCTTATGAGAGAAAAGGCTGAATGAGGGAGGCCTTATTTGCGAACGTGGAGAGACGTGTGCGTATATTTTTGCAAAATTGCCATAGTTTCTTTCCTATCCGTTAGATATAAATCCGACGGCCTATATTGCAGGACGGCCTATATTGTCATCAAAATGGATAAAAAGAGACGTATCTAAAACTAAAATACGTCTAGATACATTTCCTTTTATCAATTTTGATGAAAAGTATTTCCGGACGGAGGGAGTATTTGTCTTTTTAGAGATTTCAACAAGTGACTATGACCAGACCTTACCAACATACTCAAAAAAGTAGTCCATAATTTTGATGTTACCCTCTTTTCTTGGTGGTGCAATGCCATCTGGATACCTCATAAATAAATCAAGGACAAATCTGATCCCTTCCTGAAAAGACATACGAAGCAAAACGAGTGATTCTACACTCTAAAATATGTCTACATACACATCCGTATATGGTAGTCCATTTGAAATCTGAAAAAGACAAATATTTAGGAACAATGGAGTATATATAAGAGTAGACATGGAGATATATCTCCAGCATGGTCTACAACAAAAATGTGCTGGGCTGGTTAGCGCCGGATGCTCGCAACGCGATGACATGAGTTCGAATTCTGTCTTTTAACTTTAGATTTTTATATTATATATTACTCTACTTATTTAATATATACTTCTTTCGTTACTGTATTGACAGTGGAACCCACAGAGTACTTAGAATACAAGATTAAGGATGGACTTGTTTCTTTTTAACTTTCTGTACGAAGCTGTAGCCACCCTGCAAGTCACGTGTACACTGTACATGCAATTAACTTTTTATAGAGGGACAATCATACAGGCAATTAACTCAAATGGATTGGATGTCACTCTATTATTTCCAGCATAAAGAGCATCTCCAACGGCAGCCAGCAAATTTCCTCCCGCTTCCTTCCGTGGAGGACGACATCAAACGCCAGCGGCATACATTTTTACAACTCTAACCAACCAGATGAAATTCGTGCAAACACGGACTGATTTCATATAAGCATGAAGGATTTCGTATAGAAAGCCGAATCTTCATATAAACATGATGAATTTCATTACATTTACATGAACTAAGAGGTGCAAATCCGGCTCTCTTGTATAATTAATACTCCCTCAGTCCGAAAATACTTGTCCTAGAAATGGATGTATCTAGACTTATTTTAGTTCTAAATGGCCGCCCGCGTATCCCTTTGTCTTCCTCATGTCCATCAGACACTTGCGGGGTCGACAAAGGTCCTCGGAAGAGACAAAGCAGCAAAGAAACCACCTGAATCCGCGGCCGTCGCCTCGGTGGTGGCCTTCATGGGTCCCAAGTGGCGGCGGCCTCCCGTGTTCTACTTCTCCTCGATGATGGCGGCGGACACGGAGAAGCTGGCCACCGACTCGTCGCTCTCCATGCACCCGGCTTCTGTCTCTGCCTGCATGGTGCTGCCGCAGGCACGGGAGGCACGGCCGCCGCAGACACTAGTGGCGCGGCAGCGACGGCGCCCATACCGCCGTGCTCGCCGCCGTGCCGGCATGGAGCAACTCGCCACTCCTCATCAAGCTGAACTGGAACGGCGAGTTGCTGAACCACGCACCTGCTTGGGGTGGCAACTGGCTCTGTCGGGCCAAGCGAGGTTGGTGAAGCACCGACCGGCCTCGCCCGTATCCAGAGGGCTCGGCGGGCCACCCAGCCGGGTAATATGCCAGAGAACGGCTCATCGGAAGCCATTGGAAGAGTGGAGAAAATGGTGAAGGAGGAGATGGGGGAGCGGCGGAGGGGTGCGATTCTTGCCCGCTGTCTGTCTGGCCTCGTGTAAATAGAGGGCGGACGGTAGGAGCTTGGCCGGCGTCTGGCCTCGTTTAAACTGAGGGCGGACGGGAGGAGCTCAGTCGGTGTTGCCTTTAATTCCGGCCCGCTCATGAACGGACGTGTGGCCAGAGTAGGATTCTTGGTTTGCATGTGGGTTTAACGGAGGGGTTTAATGGAGGCGGCGCAGTACTATTCGATTTGACAGCAATAATGAGCCGTCAAATCACAAAGGCCCTCGCCTCTCGTGAAACCGACCGAGCTAGACTGCCCCGCCCTCTAGCCTTTTAAAAAATGTATACTTTTGTACAGCAGTAGTATCGATGGATTGCGCCATGGAGCAAAACTTGAAATTAAAAAAAAGGTGGTACATATAGAGAGCGCTCGTCGCCAAATTATGCATATAGTACTATTAAAAAGGTTAGTACAATAATGGTGTCCAGCACAACCCACCCCTCAAATAAAACTAAGCATCCTGGAATTCTTTGACAAAACTAAGCACCCTGAAATTCTTTGACAACTAAACTGCTGGCTATATGATGTTGGCCATATATATTGTACGTATATAATGTGAAGAAACGAGTGATAGTACTATACCAACTAAAAGATGAAATGTAAGAAATACTAGTATGTATGTACTGAAGAGTTAAAGTAACGAGAAGAAACGTAACATAGTTCTGCTGGGGGGTCAGCACAACACACCCCTCAAATTAAATTAAGCACACCTGAAATTAAACTTTGCAACTATTCCGGAGACACTGCATTAGGCTGGCCATAGTGGGGGTAACATAAGTAGTATCATGCACTTGGGACTCGCAAACATGCTTATGTGGCAGGCAATTAAAGAAGAGAGAGATGGTTATAGTAATATAGGTAGATACTGTAACATAATAAATGTGATGCTACTATGTGTCATGCATGGCAATAAATGAGACCACCTATGATACTAATATATGATACTATGCACTATAGAGGTAGTAATATAGACTAGTAACATATGCATGTTACTAGTCTAAGTTACTCCCCACTATGACCAGCCTTAGAACCACCATGAGCAACGACACTGCCACCTTACTCGGAGTCCTCATCCACGTCCTCGACTTCGTCCTTGTCCCTCTTCCTCTTCGTCGATACTTCTTTGCTTGAACCGCACACTTGGCTCTTGCTCTTCATCCAACTTGTAGATATTGAAACAAAGGTAGCCATCCATTGCAGCGTAGTGGATGTGGTCTATATCTAGTACATTCCGCTGCCATGCATAACGATGAAACGTGTATGGAGGTTTCTCCAGTTTACCGTACGAAGGATGAACCATGGCTCCTGCCACGGTCAGCATTGAAGGCTGACGAGAGGACACCAGCCGGTTCTTCTGGAGGTCGAAGATGTTGCCTACAACAAGGCCTATCCGACCCAGGACTTCTTTGTTGTTACCAAAGTCTACAGTAACGAATTTGACTAGGTTGCTCTCGAGGAAGTCCTTAAAATCCAGGAATTCAATGTCGGCATGGCATATGTGGTAGACCAAGCATAAGTCATGCACGCAAACCTGGATCACGGTGGGCTTCTTCCTCTCTTCGTCCTTTAGATCCTTCTCTCGTCCCAGGACTTTGGTGTACTCAACATCTAGCCCAGCGAACCACTCATCATCTGAGTCTTCGAACATGCGTCTAAAGCGAGAAAGGCATCCTTTCACCGTCGCGAAAGAACGGGTGTAGATGACGTCGAACTCATCGCCGGTGATGGTTGTAACCTTGTACTCATCGCCGATCATGGAGATTTGGGACGCCATGGATTTGGGAGGAGGGTTAGAATTAGTGGAATTGCCATAATGTGAATGGACGGGACGACTAGGAGCAAACTGCTGTAGTATTGAAGGACGTGCGGGGACGAGTAGGAGCGAATTGCCAGCGTGCGAACGGCAGGGTAGTGGCTTTCCATTCTCCCATGATACGGGCTTCCGAGAGCCCTTGGATCTGAGATCGAACGGTTGCATGGCGTGATTCTAGACCTATGGGTGAATATCCTATCCTGGAGGGTTATTCTGCAAATTTTCAGCAACTTAGCATGTGACCGCTTGATCTCAGATCCAAGGGCTGCCAGCAGCCCATATCATGGTCACGCCTACCACGACCATCGCGTCGCTCGCGCGGTCGCGCCCTTGGAGATTTAACACGGTGCATTAGGCTATCTGATGTTGGCATGTCATACATAGTCATCACTTAGTCACTCATACTACAACAAGGTTAGCTATAAGGTTGGCTATAAGTGTATTTTTTTACTCCTCTCTATCTCTTTCTCCGTACTCCCTCCGTCCCATAATATAAGAACGTTTTTGACACTAGGACACAGGGAGTACTAGTATTTTATTGCATTTTCCAAGGAGTGACCTCTTCCAATAAAATGGTGTTGCTAAGTTTGCTTCATTTAATTAGCTATAGACTCAAAATTGTCTTTTCACCTAGGTACACGCGCTTAGCACCGTTTCTTCCTTGGGTCACCAAACTAGTCTCTCTCTTCTTGATTAACTTGCCACATCAGACTTTATGCCTATGTGGCAAGCTTAGCACCTGTAGGAGTAAGTAAGGCTGCTTGTAATGGGAGTAGTATCATGCATGCCAACTATGCAATCTTGATGAGGTGACATCGAATTAAATGAAGAAAAGAGAGAGTTGAGTATCATAATATGACACTGTAGTATCATATTAAATGATGTGCTACTATGTGTCATGCATGATAATAAATAAACTATCCTATGATACCAACACATGATACTATGCATTACGGATGTAGTATCATACAAAAGTATCATATGCATGATACTAGTATATGATACTCTCCATTACGACCAACCTAAGTACAATAGTGCGCTTTACATGGCATTTTTGCATATGTGGAGGAAAGAAAGGCAAGTAAAAAGTGGAGAAGTGGGCTCTCATGCAAGAGCCAGCCTCTAATACATGGTGGAGCATTGGGAGAGGCACCTGTATGGAGGTGGTCAGGAATCGGGAGACTCACACCGGTCGTAGCGCTGCAGTTAAAATGATAATGGCAAGTCAAATCACGGGCCCCCACCTGTCCAGCAGTAACTCGATGTCAAATCACACAGCCCTACGTTTGCAGCAGCCTACTCCCTCGTCTTCTTGCGTCTCTGTCGAACCGACTAGGTGGAACTGGCCTGCCTCTTACCGCGCAGGAAAAGCCCGTGCAGTATACTCCCTCCGTCTAGGTGACCAAGGTGGAGAGGAAAACGAGAGAACTTAATGTTTAGGGAGTATTTGCTAAGGCTGGTTGTAATGGTACTAGCCTTAGCAATTTTGATGAGGTGTCATAGAATTAAATGAAGAAAGAGAGAGAGTTGAGTACTATGTGTCATACATGGCAATAAATAAAGTACTACATGATACTAATATATGATACATGGCGTAGGAGTACTAAGTATTATTAATACAGTTTTGCTAGAACTCATCTAGATGAGATATAATTTGGTCTCATTCATCTTTTATAGACATTGGATGTGATGCTATAAGATGCGTGTGTGCTGACGTGGGTTGTATTTGTTCTTGTGCAACAAACTGACCACTGCATGTCATGTTTGATAGTCTCAAGTCATTAAAAGCATACAAGCCCCACATCTCTTATTGGTTGATTCCTCTATTTATGTCAAAAAATAAGAAACAACGTGAGAGTTAATGCACCACGCCTATGTGTTTACTATTTGGTTTTCGTAAGATGACTTAATACTCACCTAGACGGAGGGAGTATTCGATTTGACAGCGGGCAGCGCAGTTCCCGATATGGCTTTAATGCAGACGAGGGAGGGAGTAGCGGTTCCCGATATGTTGAACGGCCAATGCATCCTCCTTCAATTAATGCATGAGGGAAGTAATGGGAGGAGGTCCGGGAAAAGAGGCTGCACGATGTGAATGCAACACAGTTTGCCCTCATTGCCCTCATATAAAGGCGCCCCTCCATTCCAATGCATCTACCACATCGTACACACCTAAGCATTTGCCTAGGCACCTACACTAAGCGCAAAAGAGCTCACTCCAGACCCATGGCAGCAATGTACGTGAGTGGCCAGCGGCTGCGCCAGATGGTCCACGATGCCGGCCTGCGGCATGGTGCCGAGGATCGTCTCCAGACGATGTTGGAGACCGGCTGGTGGATGGCCGCTGTTGACACCAACTACGACTCTCAGTTGGACCAGATGATCGTTGCCACCAGCAACAAGTTCACCGTCCTCAAGAAGCTCGCGGACGACATTGCAATACTCCTCCATCCCGCGTGCCCGGGCTCCTCATTGCCTGCCACCCTAATCGGCCTCCATGGCCGGAACCTCTTTCAAGCACTGGTGGCCCTGCGACTGCCCGCCGACGCCACGAAGAATGTCCACCTGGAGGTCGCGCTCGTCGCGAGGCGCCTCGCCCTGCAAGAATTCATCGACCTACACATCCACATGTACGAGCAAATCATGTACATAGGTATCTACAAGGCCAGTGAGGACGCTATGACGTTGGCCTTCCTCAACCGTCTGGAAGCCTTGGATGCCTTTGCTGAGAAGCACCTCGATCTCGCCACAAAAGCCGCCGCTCCTTAGCCACCGGTCGGTTGCCCGACGCACTAAGTTGAGGAGGAGTAGGTCGTACATTCATGGATCCATCTTTCTTCTTGCCTTCTGTAACCACCACTGCGATCGCATCATCGTAGCCTTAATTCTTATTGTGCTGTTGCATTCTCGTTCCAGTCAATACCGACATGTGCGATCCCTTTGCTTAATTATATGCATCACTGTAATTAGTACTCCATCCGTCAATTTATAAGTTGTGCTTACCTTTTCCATCAAATTTGTGCAACACACATGCATCTTGCTAGAAACACTAGAATATGTCTATATAATCCGTATGTGATAGTCCATTTGAAATCTCAAAAAAGACAAATATTTAGGTACGGAAGGAGTAATATATTAGGAGTATATCAAAACAATAGTGATTTATTTCAAGTTTGTGAACAAATACTACTATTCTACTTCTTTGGATCCGTCGCGACGCACGGGCACATTGCTAGTAAAAGGAAAAGGCCTGCCGCGTTTGCATCGCACCCCCACACGCCCGGGAATCGGGAGTACTCCACGACACGTCCGGCACGACACATAGCTTAGGGAAGGTGTGTCGCCTAGCATTTTCACTTTCATGTGGGACCGCTGTTGAGCAAATCGACACCCCGGCCACCGCCGGGTTGGAAAACAGAAACGAGGGGAAGATCTAGCTGTAGCACGAAAGCCAAGAAATTTGGTGTCAGATGGGGCTCGTTGATAGAGTAGGAGCATTCCGTACTAGTACTACTCCTACTAGTACCAAGTTTGTACTCCTAACTATATTACTAGTACTACCACTATACAACTAGTAGGTACGTGCACGGCACAACATTGTAGGAACAAAAAACGGGAAGATATTGTTTTGGGTGATTTATCTTTTTTTCAATCAACGTAGTATGAATAATATGATGTGGGGGGCACCCATGAAGCTTATGTGGCTTGGTTGCATAGCTACAAAAGGTTAGAGAAAAATAAATAGATAATGTGTTTAGAGTGCAGTCCACTAAATAGATATACTTTGGATCCATTGCAACGGACCGACACATCTATGTCTATACCCCCTATATAGTGTGTGAAAAACTTTTAAAGTTGGTCGTTGGATGAAGCCAATCCGACGGTGCAAAGATGGAAAATCCGAGCACTACTGGCCGTTGGATATCATCCACCAGATTCTGCCACATATATAATCTAGAAGACTCCATGGTTGAACTTAGGGGTTGTTTGGATTATGACTATCTTTGCCATATATTGCCACATGATTTTTGCCACACTTGCCTTAGTTGAGTTGCTCAAATTGTTAGCCACATTTTGGCTTGCCTAAGGGAATCTTGCCACACTTTTTATGTCTATGACATGTGGGCCTCACTGCTCATAAAAAAAATCCTTGCCTTAGGTGTGGCTAGAACCAAACACCTACTTAACTTGGTCAAACTTGCCTAAGGTTAGGTGTGGTAAAGTGTGGCAAGGTGTGGCTAGGAACCAAACAGCCCCTTAATTCATGACTAACTTTGCCACAACTAAGCTTAGGCAAAGTTATTAGTTCTTCAAAATGAGAGCCACAAGTTGGCAAGCCTAAGGGAATCTTGCCACATTTTTTGTGTGCATGTCATGTGGGGCCTTAGTGTGGCTTGCCTAAGGTGTAGCTTTAACCAAACACTCACCTAAGTTAATCAAACTTGCCTAACCTTACATTCCACCAGATTTTGCCACATGTTAGAATCCAGAAAACTCCACATGTAGAAGCATAATGCACAAACCACCAGAATCTCATGCGTGCAATGCACGTGTACCTTACTAGTACTAGTTGGTAGTAGTAAGAAACAAATTCCAGTTTTGGCACGAGCTTGTACCGCGGGAGCACCACAAGGCCTGCCGCAAGAGTTACATTTCCCTCTTGGGGCCCATGGGACCGAACTTCAGTGGCTTAGTGCCCAACCTATGAGTCAATGACATGCGGGCCTTAAATGTGGCCGGCCCACATGTCATTCTCATGGTGGTGGCGTGGTTCGCAACTCACTCGTTCGAGATGAACCGGCCGGTGGTGGCGTGGCCGTGGCGAGGGTGCCATAGCTGGGTGTCGGGCGTTACGAGGCATAGATGGCCACACCGGCGGGTACTACCTATAGTACATAAGTACTCCAGCTGGGGGACTCTCCAGCGCGGCATGGCCGTAGTTGCAAGTTGACGCTCCTTGAGATGCCGACGTTGAGGGGCACACGGATTTCCTCCGATGAGCAGGTAAGATGAGTTTGATCACATAGTAAATGCATTCTAAAGACTACTTTCGTGTCCATTTCCAAATTCTCCCCCTGCCCACTGTTTCACAGGTTAGGCTCGGTGCAAGTGGAGATTGGCTTGCATATGTATGGGAGGGTACCAACATCAATTTGCACAACATTTACAACGGTGACACCGTTCCCATAGAACCTTTGTCCAGCATTGGGATCAGCCATGCAACGGGCCACCGCATGAATTGGTACGATGGAACCACAGTGAGATTGAATAAGATAGCACGAACCTTGCACATGGCGGTCAAAGGCGGACCATGCTGTCTGCGGCCGATTTGTTGCCGTACGAGTAGGAAGACGCTGTGCTCCTTTCTAACTGCATCTTCATGGTGACAAACCAGGGGACTTATTTTGTATGGGACACATCCTACAATATACTCCCTCTCTCCCAGTTTGTTTGTTTTGAATCTTTTCATTTTATAAGTTTCAAATTCAAATTTAGAGCTCCCCATCACATGTTGAGATTACAATGTCCATTAAATCGTTGTGTGCATGTATAGTAAAGAAACAAATCTCGAGTTTGGCACGAGTTCGTGCTGCGGGAGCACCACAAGCCCTAGCACAGGAGTTACATTTCCCTCTCAGGGCCGTCGAGACTGAGCTTCAGCGCCTTTGACTCAATAACATGTGGACCCGATAGGTGACTAGTCCACATGTAATGCTCCCGAAGGCAGAGGGACAGTGGGGCCAAGAGGGGTGAGCCGCAGGTCGTGGGACGTGTGGTGTCATGGGTTCGAGCGGCGTCGTGGGAATCACGTGTGGCTATGGTAGAAACTTGATGCTCGCCGCATTTTAGGTGACCCACATGTCATGCACACAAAGGCAGAGGGGTGGTGTGGCCGAGAGGGGTGAGGTGCACGTCGGGGGGCGTGGTGCCGTGGGTTGGAGAGGCGTCGTGGGAATCGCAAGATGAAACGTGATGGTCGCCGTAGTTGAACTTCCATGGACAAGCTGTCATGTCTACGGACACATGCACTGCATACCGATCACTGGAAGGAGTAGCAGAGAAAGCTATATATGCGGATAAATAGTTCCTTATAGTCAAGCAGACCCACGCTACCACTCTGTTCCAAAGACATCCACACCATCAAAATAGTCCATCTATATCAATATACACCGAGAGGGAATATTTTTTTTACAAGAGAGGAAATAGTTCATCCATCCATAATGCCCTCCTGCTGGTGCAACCTTTTCTTCTTCTTCTTCTTCTTCTTCTTCTTCTTCTTCTTCTTCTTCTTCTTCTTCTTCTTCTTCTTCTTCTTCTTCTTCTTCTTCTTCTTCTTCTTCTTCTTCTTCTTCTTCTTCTTCTTCTTCTTCTTCTTCTTCTTCTTCTTCTTCTTCTTCTTCTTCTTCTTCTTCTTCTTCTTCTTCTTCTTCTTCTTCTTCTTCTTCTTCTTCTTCTTCTTCTTCTTCTTCTTCTTCTTCTTCTTCTTCTTCTTCTTCTTCTTCTCATTCTCCATGGGAGACGGATTCGCAACAAGCTCTTTGGACCTTGCAGCTATCTCGAAACTCACACGGGCATCGAGGGCATCATACTTTATCCGCTCATATGTCAAGGGATAATTCTCCCATCCAGACGACCTTAATGCCATCGTCTCGTCACCCTTCTGAAATTTTTTACCGAGCACAAATTTTGCTACGTCGAATAGGGATGGTGTCTGTTTATCACAATCTTCTACAGGAATTTTGATTCTGGTTTGTAGGTCAGCGATGCTTTTCAAATCAAGGTTGTACAGCTCCAGCTTTTGTTTGTCCCCTTTGATGGCTGCCCCACAGAAGTATACGTCCTCCCGAGACAAGAAATCATGAAGCTCACCTGGTATGGAGGGCGGGTGTATGATGTGGTACACCAAAACATCATCTTCGAGGCACAGCTGAAGGACGGCGGCGCACTGGATCTTCCCAGGGGCACGCTCCGTGTACTCTGCGTCGAGACCGATGATGTCACGACCGGTTTTCTGGGTAATAAATTTCCAGAAAAGACCGTCGTGCTCATCAGCCCCAGGATTACTGTTAGCTGATGAGGCTCCAACTTGATACAGAAATTCCAAGCAGAAAACAAAATATGTAGTACAAGGCCATTCTGGCCTGTGAGTACAACAAATGGTTTCTAGTGGTTGATGGCGGAAGCGGGTTGTGAAACATCAGTGTCTATGGGACTCCATTTCCCACGGGAACAGCTGACCAGGTTAACTCCTATCTTCGCGAGGCTGCTATCTCCATTACTTAGGTTCCGGGGCTGTCATCGCGTCGCTCCTCTTCGTGCAAGAAAATCTGGCCAAGACAATAGCCAGGGACAAGCCAGTGAGTACTTTGAATGTACTCACAAACATTATGAACACAGGTATAATATAATAATGATGTGCTGAAAATATTTTTTGCTCATGACGTCAGTCACAAAAGATAAATAAATCTCTGATGCGTGCAAGCAAGTTATTTATAAAATTGCAATAACATAGTAGTATTAAAATTTATGAAATAAATAACAAGCAAAGCCACCGTCAGGCGTCTTAGCGACACCACATAAAGGGCTTTAAAAGAAATGCCACAGTCGGGCGTCTGAGCGACACCACATAAAGGGCTTTAAAAGAAATGCCACAGTCGGGCGTCTGAGCGACACCACATAAAGGGCTTTAAAAGAAATGCCACAGTCGGGCGTCTTAGCGACACCACATAAAGGGCTTTAAAAGAAATGCCACAGTCGGGCGTCTGAGCGACACCACATAAAGGGCTTTAAAAGAAATGCCACAGTCGGGCGTCTGAGCGACACCACATAAAGGGCTTTAAAATAAACAATCATAGTGAATATCCCGGAGGTAGAACCATCCCAGTGATACTCGATAATAACAATAATATGACGGGTTAGTCAACAATAATAATAATCATAATTATCACAAGTCACAGGTAGTAGTTCCAGTTCTGGTTAACAGTTTCACCTCCGAAGACCGACACTAAGACCGACACTTGACCCATCCCAGACTGTAATCCTTAACCATGGACACGGCTATTCGAATAGGTTTAATCTCTGCAGAGGGTGTACTCTTTACCCACGAGTAACGGATTTCTTTAGTCCATCGGGACTAATTCCGTCTACGGTCTTTTTGTTGAAAACACACCTAACTTGCACACACCAGCTTATCTCACACGTGTCTGGAATCACCCACAACACCTGTTAAGCAAACTCTAAGTGGGGAGGCTACAACCTCGCGTAGCATGGGATCAAATTTATATCGCGCGCTCTAAGGGGTGGCCTCCCCTCTCGGTCCCAACCGGAAACACCCATGCCCCCGGACCAGGTGGCCTGCCTACCAGCTACAACCGGTATCTTCCACCATGGCCTCTCTGTACGGTGTGTGCTAGAAAGAGGTTGACAACTTACTGAACCGTACTCTACTTGCTGTAGAGACGAGCGGTAGTACGAAACAAGTATGGGGGTTACTGGCACAAGACTCGATCTACGGTCGACTCAGGAGGTTTAAGTATTCCCTGCATAATTAGCATGCCGAATATATTTCAACCAACAGAGTCACTGCTCATATCACCTTGCCATGCCATACCAGACATAACCGTCCCGACGGAGACCAGCGACAAACTCATGCCTACCCAAGGCAGAGGTTTTCCCGGGTTCCTGCCAGTATGCATGCAAGGCACATGTGGGTGATTATCATCACAAGTGTGTCCATTTCCAACAGCATGGAAATCAATAACATGCACCCATGCATATGATCATATCACATGAAATAACAAGTTCTTCGAAATGCGGTGGTGTTATAAATGTATCAACGATCACACCAAAAATATTATGCCGGGATTCAGAATGCTTGCCTTCAATGTGTGGAAAGGCAGGGTGCACTCCAAAACTTGAAACATTTCTCCTCTCTTCAAAAATCCTATTTTAGCAATATAAAAGAATTAACACACAAAATAAAAACAGCACCAAAAGTTGTTCTGAATTTTTTTCAAATAAATCTTAAAATAAACTAGGTGAAATTTGAGAGAGGTAGGAAAAAGAATCATTTCATTTGGAGTTGTATTTAAAAAGATATAACCAGTCAAAGTTTTGGTCAAATCTGATTTTAAATAAAACAGAAAAAGAAAAACGTTTCAGATAGAAATACGCTTTCGGTCATAGGAGGCGTACTTGAGGTTTTACGCCTCCACTTAAAACACGTGGACCGGTGCGGGTGTCACTGACAGTGGGTCCAGGGGGCCCACTGGTCAGGTTTGACTAGTCTTCTCCCTCTTCTTCCTCTGTTCCGAGCCGAGGCGGGGCGTCCGGCGATCGTCGCCGGCGAACGGCGTTTCTTCGCGGGCATCTGAGCGCAGGGATGGATCCTCCACTCCTAGGCGGTCCTTCCGGTGGTCGCAGGGTCACCGGGGTGGAGGGAGTCGCCGGCGGCGAGCTCCGTGGCGGAGGGGGCTTCGGTGCGAAAGTGATTTTGTGGCGGCGATGGCTCCCGATCAAAATCAAGTAGGGGGTTGGGTTCCTGGAAGGAAGGGGGTGTTCTTGGTGAAGAGAAATGGGAGGGAGAGGCCCTGGTGGCGCTGGAAGAGCTGGGGCCATGGCGGCGGTCGCTGCTGCCGGAGGTGGGGAAGATGACCTCCCCGGGTCGATTGGCTGCCCCAAGGGGTCCTAGGGGATGGCTTAAGAGTCTCCTGCGTGCTCGGAAGGTTTTGGGGCGTCCTTAAATAGGCGAGGCAAGGCGGTTCCGCGGCGGCCGTGGATAAGCTCTCCGGCGAACCGCCTCTTTGTAGCTAGGGCGACGTGGCCGCGACGAGGGCTAGCAGACACGCTTGCGGATGAGCTCGCACTGCTCCAGGGGCCAGGTGGCGAGCGGGAGAGGCTTGGGCGGCGCTGAACGGAGCAGGGGCTGTCGGCGGCCGTGGCGACTAGTTCCTGGCCTGTCGGGGACGTGGCGAGGGGCGGCTTGGCGTGTTGCGGTGAGGAGGGACGTGCGTGGTGAGGTTCTGCAGTGTGGGCCAAGACAGGGGCGCGACGCGGCGGCTCGTGTGCGCGGCTGCAATTTTCGCGCTCTGGGCGCGCCCAGCGCACGCACACCAGATGCTCGGCGAAATGCCATGGCACTCCAGAGCGCTTGGTTGGAGCTGGGAGTTAGCAGGTCTAGGCTATGGCTTGCAAGGAGATCAATGGACAAGCTTAAGGGGTCAGAGGATCAGGTTCACAGTGCTAACTAAAATCCATGCCAAATCTGACCATGCACTCTAGGTGTTTGACAAAATGCCACAGGCACTTAGGCAAGTCTTGGAGTGGTCAAAAACTCCAGATCAGTGTCTCCTTAGATGCAAGAGAGAGTGGTGAGGTTAGTTTGTGAAAAGCAGAAACTTGTTAGTGCAAGTTTTGCAAAACTACAATTCTGGACAGGAAATAAATGACATTATTTCATGAACCAAAATTAATCCAATGGGTGCATGCTCCTGGATTTAGGGGTTTGGTAGGGCTGTCTACAAGTAGGAGAAAACACAAGATCTTTGGAGCAAAAATAAATAGGGTTGCAGTAGAAATCACAAGGCTGGACCAGAATGAAAAAGAGGATGATTCACTCAATTTTTTCAGAGAACATAAATAGGTTTTTGCACAAAGTGGAATAATAGGCTCCTACTGACCTCCCCTAATTTTGGTAGAAGTTTTAAAGAAATATTTAAATAGGTTGTAGTGTAAAATTGCCCACTGGACCAGATCTGAAAACTTGGTGTAGAACTCAAAATATCCAATGAATGAAATATATTATTGCACAAAAGTGATTTAGAGACATCACATGATATCTCCAAATTTTGGTGAAATTTTTAGTTAAATATATCAAATGGTTGTAGTTCAAAAGAGCTCCAAATTTTAAAACAAGTCATTTAATGAATAAAGCTCAGGGTGAAATAATTTTATAAATAAATCTCCTGATTGAGAGATGTTTTTTTTAAATGAGAGGGAAAATAAGTCCAATATATTTTGGAAGGATCCACTTGGGAAAAATTTCTTAATATTAAAAGAAAAGTTTTGAAATCAACAGAGATATACTTGCATGCAAAAATTTTAAACTCTTGGCAAAATTTTAATAACTAAAACCTGGTTAAATTTTTTTGGGTGTTACAATACTACCCCCCTTAAGAAAAATCTCGTCCTCGAGATTTTCTAAGAGCCGTTGTGAAAAACAAAAGTTCCATATGCGTTCGAGCGGTTGTAAGACTGCTGCCGTGGTGCTGCGTGTATAAAAATAATAATAATCCACGTAGTGAGGGGATAAATGATGCAGAAATTCAGTAAAAAGAAAACTCATACTAGGATCTTTCGCAGTTACACAAGGTAATCACGAAGAAAAATTACTCATACCAGTAGAAACTAAATACTCGACTCGTCGCACAAATTTGGGGTACCATGCATAAGATACACGCAAATATAAATGCTGCAAAACAAATACAGTAGTGACGTCTAAAATGGAAACGGTAACTAGGTGTGGTCCTGATAAAATGTCTCTGGTAAAGGGATACACTCCTCTTCTATCGGAGGAAGTGGATTGACCAGTCGATGTATGCGTCTCTCCGGGTCGGGCCTCAGTGGTCTGCCGATGGCAATCTGAGGATTCAGATCAGTGAGATTCTGGAGATAATCCATCACTCGTTGGTTCAAATGCTCTTGAGCGATGATGTACTGGATAAGGTTGGCCAGAACTGGGTCTCTCTCAATACGCCCACCGGGAAAAGACGTTACTTCTCCGGGTGCTGCACGGCTCGGAAAGTAATAATATCCTCGTTCGCGGGCATAGGGTACTGCGGATCGAAGGCGAGCAATCGCTTCTTTCGCAGCAGCTTCTATGGCCAAGTGTGGGGTTGGCATAGATTTCCCCACAAAGGAAACTTCCATTGGATCCTGATTGGAGTCTACGGGAGGGATGTGCACTGCTGCCCAATATTCCGAGGTGGAAGGGGTGATCCTTGATTTGAACAGCTCGTACTGAGGTGGCTGGGTAGAACCCATGGTACTGCGGGTAAAATCCCACAATATTTTGACAAAGCTATCTGGGGTTGCATCTGGGGTTCTCAGATGAATGCTGGGGCTCGGCATGACAGGAAAAAGTTGTGAGTGTGGTGCACAAAGTGAGGGTTGCTGGGTAAGGTCACAAGGTGGCCTTTATATAGCAATGGAGCCGGATCGTTTTACCGTGGTGAAAGGTAATAAATTTGCCAGCTTAGCTCCAAAGGTCGGGTCAGTGTCAGAGATACACATATCTCATAAAGAGACATGTTACTGTGATTGTCGTCGGGTTGGTTTTGGTAGTTGTGCCTGGAAAATGTGCAACTATGCACTGACAAAGAAAATACGCATGGCTACCATTAAAATAGAGGCACAACGACAGGCTGCGTTAATATACACGGTCGCACGATTACAAAGTGAGGATACACTGAGACTCGGTACTACTCGTACGGCTTAGTCTACCTCATTTATGTCTAAACGGGCGTGCCTGGTGGATGTCGAGGCTTCTCCACGTGTCTCACTGCCGGGATTAGTCGGAGATGGCGGAGGAACTGCAGGGTCGGGGTAGTGATGATGACCATCGCAGGGATTGTTGGCCACAACCCCGTTGGAGTGTGCTCCCAAAAGGCGACGAAGCACTTCTGGGGTCATCAAAGCATCTCGGCTGATGGCTGGAGCTGATCTCGGGGTCTCGATCGGTTGTCCAAACAGCACGACTGGGTTGTCGACGTTGGGCTCGTTTTCTTCTCTCGCCGGGGCTTGACGAACCAGCTCTCCACGAGCTGCAATTAAATCAATAGTGATTTGATCGCACAGTTCCTCTAGTGCACTTACATAGCGCACCAGGTGCAACAATGCAGGATCTGTCTCGTGACCTCCGTTGGCAACTTGGGGTGGTCTACCATACCCTTCACGTCTGGGGTAGTAGTGGAACGAGCGACAGTTAACTCTGGGCGACAAGTGCCTGAGATGAACTATAGCCTCTCGAGCAGCTAGTTGGATGGCTTGTGGCTCGAAGGAAGTTGTTCTTCCGGTGAACCTGTAGGGGCGCTCGGGTGACAGTCCCCTACCGTAGATGTGCACAGTGGCCCAAAATTGATGGTCTTCACCACTCATGGGTCCTTGGTACACAACAAATTCTAGTGGCTCTTCTAACGCATAGGCACGACGGGTGAGGTTTGCGAGGATGGTCACAAAACCTCCAAGGCTGGTTGCTGTGGTCTCGTTGTGCACTATGGGGCCAAGCATTGTGGCTGGGTTCGAGGTTGTGCTGTGCTGGGTTGGGGCTAGCGTGCCCTTTTTATAGAAAAGGGAATGGAGTCTTCCTTCGCACGCTTGCGAATGAGACATTTTTGCCATCGGTCACTGGTGTGCGATCGACAGGCTAGGCTGATAGGTTGGGCACCGACTGCCAAAAGTGTCGGGATTACTGTGTGGCTATCTTGCACGAGAAGCTTGGCTGGGGTTTTGGTTATGGCTTGGTGGGTTGGTTTGCCTAAATTTTTCGACCTGGCTAAGATAGGATTAGCCAATGGTCAGCCTGGCTCTGATACCAAGTCTGTCACGACCGGTTTTCCGGGTAATAAATTTCCAGAAAAGACTGTCGTGCTCATCAGCCCCAGGATTACTGTTAGCTGATGAGGCTTCAACTTGATACAGAAATTCCAAGCAGAAAACAAAATATGTACTACAAGGCCATTCTGGCCTATGAGTACAACAAATGGTTTCTAGTGGTTGATGGCGGAAGCGGGTTGTGAAACATCAGTGTCTATGGGACTCCATTTCCCACGGGAACAGCTGACTAGGTTAACTCCTATCTTCGCGAGGCTGCTATCTCCATTACTTAGGTTCCGGGGCTGTCATCGCGTCGCTCCTCTTCGTGCAAGAAAATCTGGCGAAGACAATAGCCAGGGACAAGCCAGTGAGTACTTTGAATGTACTCGCAAACATTATGAACACAGGTATAATATAATAATGATGTGCTGAAAATATTTTTTGCTCATGACGTCAGTCACAAAAGATAAATAAATCTCTGATGCGTGCAAGCAAGTTATTTATAAAATTGCAATAACATAGTAGTATTAAAATTTATGAAATAAATAACAAGCAAAGCCACAGTCGGGTGTCTTTGCGACACCACATAAAGGGCTTTAAAAGAAATGCCACAGTCGGGCGTCTGAGCGACACCACATAAAGGGCTTTAAAAGAAATGCCACAGTCGGGCGTCTGAGCGACACCACATAAAGGGCTTTAAAAGAAATGCCACAGTCGGGCGTCTTAGCGACACCACATAAAGGGCTTTAAAAGAAATGCCACAGTCGGGCGTCTGAGCGACACCACATAAAGGGCTTTAAAAGAAATGCCACAGTCGGGCGTCTGAGCGACACCACATAAAGGGCTTTAAAATAAACAATCATAGTGAATATCCCGGAGGTAGAACCATCCCAGTGATACTCGATAATAACAATAATATCACGGGTTAGTCAACAATAATAATAATCATAATTATCACAAGTCACAGGTAGTAGTTCCAGTTCTGGTTAACAGTTTCACCTCCGAAGACCGACACTAAGACCGACACTTGACCCATCCCAGACTGTAATCCTTAACCATGGACACGGCTATTCGAATAGGTTTAATCTCTGCAGAGGGTGTACTCTTTACCCACGAGTAACGGATTTCTTTAGTCCATCGGGACTAATTTCGTCTACGGTCTTTTTGTTGAAAACACACCTAACTTGCACACACCAGCTTATCTCACACGTGTCTGGAATCACCCACGACACCTGTTAAGCAAACTCTAAGTGGGGAGGCTACAACCTCGCGTAGCATGGGATCAAATTTATATCGCGCGCTCTAAGGGGTGGCCTCCCCTCTCGGTCCCAACCGGAAACACCCATGCCCCCGGACCAGGTGGCCTGCCTACCAGCTACAACCGGTATCTTCCACCATGGCCTCTCTGTAGGGTGTGTGCTAGAAAGAGGTTGACAACTTACTGAACCGTACTCTACTTGCTGTAGAGACGAGCGGTAGTACGAAACAAGTATGGGGGTTACTGGCACAAGACTCGATCTACGGTCGACTCAGGAGGTTTAAGTATTCCCTACATGATTAGCATGCCGAATATATTTCAACCAACAGAGTCACCGCTCATATC
This sequence comes from Triticum dicoccoides, assembly GCF_002162155.2. Taxonomy (NCBI): domain Eukaryota; kingdom Viridiplantae; phylum Streptophyta; class Magnoliopsida; order Poales; family Poaceae; genus Triticum; species Triticum dicoccoides. The sequence goes on along the minus strand of NC_041393.1, from coordinate 507,163,779 downwards.
ACCTTGCCATGCCATACCAGACATAACCGTCCCGACGGAGACCGGCGACAAACTCATGCCTACCCAAGGCAGAGGTTTTCCCGGGTTCCTGCCGGTATGCATGCAAGGCACATGTGGGTGATTATCATCACAAGTGTGTCCATTTCCAGCAGCATGGAAATCAATAACATGCACCCATGCATATGATCATATCACATGAAATAACAAGTTCTTCGAAATGCGGTGGTGTTATAAATGTATCAACGATCACACCAAAAATATTATGCCGGGATTCAGAATGCTTGCCTTCAATGTGTGGAAAGGCAGGGTGCACTCCAAAACTTGAAACATTTCTCCTCTCTTCAAAAATCCTATTTTAGCAATATAAAAGAATTAACACACAAAATAAAAACAGCACCAAAAGTTGTTCTGAATTTTTTTCAAATAAATCTTAAAATAAACTAGGTGAAATTTGAGAGAGGTAGGAAAAAGAATCATTTCATTTGGAGTTGTATTTAAAAAGATATAACCAGTCAAAGTTTTGGTCAAATCTGATTTTAAATAAAACAGAAAAAGAAAAACGTTTCAGATAGAAATACGCTTTCGGTCATAGGAGGCGTACTTGAGGTTTTACGCCTCCACTTAAAACACGTGGACCGGTGCGGGTGTCACTAACAGTGGGTCCAGGGAGCCCACTGGTCAGGTTTGACTAGTCTTCTCCCTCTTCTTCCTCTGTTCCGAGCCGAGGCGGGGCGTCCGGCGATCGTCGCCGGCGAACGGCGTTTCTTCGCGGGCATCTGAGCGCAGGGATGGATCCTCCACTCCTAGGCGGTCCTTCCGATGGTCGCAGGGTCGCCGGGGTGGAGGGAGTCGCCGGCGGCGAGCTCCGTGGCGGAGGGGGCTTCGGTGCCAAAGTGATTTTGTGGCGGCGATGGCTCCCGATCAAAATCAAGTAGGGGGTTGGGTTCCTGGAAGGAAGGAGGTGTTCTTGGTGAAGAGAAATGGGAGGGAGAGGCCCTGGTGGCGCTGGAAGAGCTGGGGCCATGGCGGCGGTCGCTGCTGCCGGAGGTGGGGAAGATGACCTCCCCGGGTCGATTGGCTGCCCCAAGGGGTCCTAGGGGATGGCTTAAGAGTCTCCTGCGTGCTCGGAAGGTTTTGGGGCGTCCTTAAATAGGCGAGGCAAGGCGGTTCCGCGGCGGCCGTGGATAAGCTCTCCGGCGAACCGCCTCTTTGTAGCTAGGGCGACGTGGCCGCGACGAGGGCTAGCAGACACGCTTGCGGATGAGCTCGCACTGCTCCAGGGGCCAGGTGGCGAGCGGGAGAGGCTTGGGCGGCGCTGAACGGAGCAGGGGCTGTCGGCGGCCGTGGCGACTAGTTCCTGGCCTGTCGGGGACGTGGCGAGGGGCGGCTTGGCGTGTTGCGGTGAGGAGGGACGTGCGTGGTGAGGTTCTGCAGTGTGGGCCAAGACAGGGGCGCGACGCGGCGGCTCGTGTGCGCGGCTGCAATTTTCGCGCTCTGGGCGCGCCCAGCGCACGCACACCAGATGCTCGGCGAAATGCCATGGCACTCCAGAGCGCTTGGTTGGAGCTGGGAGTTAGCAGGTCTAGGCTATGGCTTGCAAGGAGATCAATGGACAAGCTTAAGGGGTCAGAGGATCAGGTTCACAGTGCTAACTAAAATCCATGCCAAATCTGACCATGCACTCCAGGTGTTTGACAAAATGCCACAGGCACTTAGGCAAGTCTTGGAGTGGTCAAAAACTCCAGATCAGTGTCTCCTTAGATGCAAGAGAGAGTGGTGAGGTTAGTTTGTGAAAAGCACAAACTTGTTAGTGCAAGTTTTGCAAAACTACAATTCTGGACAGGAAATAAATGACATTATTTCATGAACCAAAATTAATCCAATGGGTGCATGCTCCTGGATTTAGGGGTTTGGTAGGGCTGTCTACAAGTAGGAGAAAACACAAGATCTTTGGAGCAAAAATAAATAGGGTTGCAGTAGAAATCACAAGGCTGGACCAGAATGAAAAAGAGGATGATTCACTCAATTTTTTCAGAGAACATAAATAGGTTTTTGCACAAAGTGAAATAATAGGCTCCTACTGACCTCCCCTAATTTTGGTAGAAGTTTTAAAGAAATATTTAAATAGGTTGTAGTGTAAAATTGCCCACTGGACCAGATCTGAAAACTTGGTGTAGAACTCAAAATATCCAATGAATGAAATATATTATTGCACAAAAGTGATTTAGAGACATCACATGATATCTCCAAATTTTGGTGAAATTTTTAGTTAAATATATCAAATGGTTGTAGTTCAAAAGAGCTCCAAATTTTAAAACAAGTCATTTAATGAATAAAGCTCAGGGTGAAATAATTTTATAAATAAATCTCCTGATTGAGAGATGTTTTTTTAAATGAGAGGGAAAATAAGTCCAATATATTTTGGAAGGATCCACTTGGGAAAAATTTCTTAATATTAAAAGAAAAGTTTTGAAATCAATAGAGATATACTTGCATGCAAAAGTTTTAAACTCTTGGCAAAATTTTAATAACTAAAACCTGGTTAAATTTTTTTTGGGTGTTACAGATGACCCTTGTCTCTACCTTTTCGAGGGAGTTGGATACATTGTTGATCCACTGCCGAACAACCCTTGGGTGGACGGTGATGGTGGCAACTATGCACATCGATCCTTCGATGAGGACATGTTGGATGCTAAAAACCTGCATCTCAATCTCTTTCGCCATTTGGAACCACTGGAATGGAGGGCTAGGTTTGGAGAATTAGGATTAGATGGCTAGTCTAACTAAAGTAGTAGATGATTATTTAAAGAGGTTAAAACAATGTGAGCGCAGTGGGGTTTGGATGCAAATGAAGATGAAGGGGAGGTGAAGAAGCCGAGGAGAACCGGTTCCCGATGGAGAAGTAAATGGGAGAAGTGGCGTGCAGGCAGTTGATTAGACGGCTAGGTAGACTAAACGAAAAGGCTATGCGGGTAGACTGATGAGTCATACCTGTTCGCGTACGTGCCCATCCTTCCTGATAGGTGGGACCTACGCAAACAGATAAAAAAAATGTGTCGTAGCTTCTTTTTTTGAGCGCGTGAGTGGGAGACACAACATTCTCTGGTTAAGGAATACTCCCTCCGTTTAGGTGAGTATAAGTCACCTTATGAAAATCAGGTTTTCCCAAAATCTTTAGGCGTGGAGCATTAACTTCCTGCTCGATCCCCTCCCAGCCTCGTTAGCTAGCGTTCTCTTCCTCTGCTGCCGCGTTCTACCTTTCCATTTTTCCTCTTCTCAAGTGTGGGACCATCTACATGCCGTCCTTGATGCACCAGAACGACCACTTCATGCATCGCGGTAGGGCGTTGAGTGGGCATACATGAGAATTTGGTTCTGCTCGCAATATGGATGATACCTGAACGATGAAGTGAACAGGCATGCTAGCACGGGAGACCTATTTCCGCTATACAATACCGGAGTACTCATGTTCCTACTAGTAGTAGTAGTAGTACAACTGTGGTACACTTGATGGTCAAAATACTATTCATCCGGTCCTCACAGTGAAGTGACAACACCCTGCACCTGACACTAGTCCAGGCGGCGTGTTCGGGTTACCAAAGTCAGCCTCACCCTGTGCACTATGCAGTATGTCACCGCCGCTGTACAGCACATTGGCGCCTCGCCTCGTCTCCCTCTTTGCTCCCATAGCACCACTCCATCTCCATCTCCTTCTCCATCTCCGTCTCCACCTCACTATGCCCCCGTGTACCGTCGCCTCTCCCGCCTCCCCCAGTACCACTATTCCTTTGCTAGCCGCTCCAGCACTGTCAACCTTCTCCCCCATAAATCAAGCCCCCCCAAAACCCCCACCTTCCAAACTCCACCATGGTCGAACGCGAACCGCGCAACATCCATATGAGCCACGATTGGAGCAATCTCCCCAATGACATCCTCGACCTCTGTTGTTCATGTATGGATATGTTGAGCGCCCTGCAGCTGGCTGCATGCTCGAGGGACATGCACACGGCCATCATCGAAGCGAGGCCTAAGATTTTCAAGACACCCTGCTTGCTGCTATCTGGTCTTGTGAGATTGGCTCACCTTGATACGGAGGCGTACATGATGCCCCTCGACTTCAATCCAATCTCCATTAGCCGAAACTTCTTTGCAGGTATGTAGTGGGTCACCGTACATCATTTCCCTCGACATCGATCCGATCACCATCACCCGAAACTTATTGGCAGGTATGTACTGGGTCGGCATGAACTCCCACTGGATGGCTGCCTTCAGAGAAGACGGTAAAAAGTTGGTGCTCGTGAACTTCCAGACCTCCCATGAGATTATCCTTCCTTCGTTGGATTATATAGAGTATTACATCACGGTCCAAGTCATCTAGATTACCACGCCAGCTGGACGGACCTTGTTTTGCAGAAGATTGTAATCTTCCAAGTGCCCACACGACATGGGAATTACGCAGACTTCAAGCTAATTGCCTTGTTCGACCATGGACTCGCTTATCTTTTGCCGGTGCCTTCTTTAGCTGGAGAGAACCCAGTTCGCAGTGGATCATCGTCAAAGCTGATACACACTTATGTGATGCTATTGAACACAATGGCATCATCTACGCGATCGACAAAGCAGATGGCACCACGTATTGCTGGGACGGCGCGTGTAAGTTGTTTCTGTCTCATGTTAATGATGACGCCATGACACTGTTTGAACTTCTTGTGATGATTGGCATATCCCTGTTTGAGCAGAATTTGAGTAGAACTATGGCAATGTATTAGAGACGCCGTAAATCAGCTATATTTGGAATGAGTTAATTCATGCGATTCTGACCATGTCATTACAGCCAATTTGTACCTTGAATAATCAAACGGTTAGCAATATATGGATATTATCCTTATTTTACAGTAATCTATATACTACTACTAAATATGAGTGTGTATCAATGGCCATGTTAGTTTCCTCATTTTCATGATGTAGAAACATGCACCACACTGTTGGTTTCATCTAACCATACATTAGAGAAGTAAATGTGCATATGGAGAACTCTATATTTGGAAGTAGTGAAATCCTACAACGCTTACCATGTGTACCATGTGTACATACCTATATTCGCCCTTCAGCAATCAATGGCTAGAATAATATCCTCACAATTTTTTTGCCCATAGAACACGAGTATATAAAATGCATGGTATGTTAGTTACCTTGAATAATTTGTTTGTGAGGATAGAACATGATTACATAACATGCATGACATGGTAGTTTCCTGTGAAGAATTGATTGCGAGATAACATGAGTATAACCATACATGGCACTTCTATATTTTTGAACCCAGTATACCTTTCCCTGTATTTTCCTCCCAGTTCCAACAGGGACATATCAATGCTATTTCTTGCATTATCCTACTCATACTCTGAACAATGTTGATCTTACATTAACAATGCCTATCCTTTTTTATATGATGCAGTGTCCCTATAGTTACTGCCCTTTGTAATACAAACCACCTTTGCCAAAAACAGGGAAGCACAATTGGTTCCTCGCTCGATCAAATGACGGCAAAAGACTGATGATCATTCGGACACATGATACGGAAAAGTTATATTGCAAAAACCCCACTATATACAAGCACCGTGTAATACGTGAGTATCCGGACAGTGGCTGTTACGTCTATGAGCAGGATACTAGCTTGTTGGGGCCTTTAGGATTTTTTAGTTGGAGGCGGGTAAAAAACCTTGGTTCGCAATCTCTGGTTCTCGGACTCAATTATCCGATTAACTAGGAGATCACCGTTGGCAAGGACCTTGATGGCAGAGAGGCTCTGTTTGCTATGGAAAACTGTGTCTACACGGCGAGCCCTAGGAGTTCGGGAGAAAACTCCCCTGATTGTCAACGATACAGCCTGCAGCCAAAACAAGGTGAGAATGACAAAGGCATCCGGATTAACTTTGATCCTTGGATGTCTCAATTACGACAGGAAGTGATGTGGTTCAAGCCTTCAGGTTGATAGGTAATTGGGCTGTTGCATCAAAAGGGTGGAGTACTGGTGTCTCCGGATCACTGGTCGCTGAAGCGGGGCTGCAAATTATGATGGTGTTGGATCATCTCTTCGAATGACTTTGTTGTCTTTGCTGCTGGTTCTGGATGGGTAGTTCTTTCTTTTGTTATGCATATTCCTTGTCATTTGGTCATCCTTGTCTATGTCACTCTTACTATGTAATAGTTACTTCTGTTTAGAATGTCATTCTCATCTGGATCACAAGAGTCTGAGCGCTGCAGATGGGTGCGTTTTGGTGGTGTAGCAAGACTTCTTATGAATTATCATGTCTTGCTGTTTATGTCAGTGTTTGAATGTTGTATATATCGTTGTTTTGAACTGTTTATTGTCTCGAACTACTGGTGGGCTAAATGAGGGCATCGCCATTCTCCAGTGTTTAGAGTATATCTCCTTTTTTCAAGTTATATAATTTGAGCTCAGTGTCTTTTCGATGATGTACACTTGTTTGGGCCAGTAAGGTGTCGTTGAATATGGGCCGAGTAGTAACGCAATGCCAAACAGGTGAATTATGACTCTCAGGCTGGGCTCTCAAAAGATCGTGAAAAAAAGGCCGGGCTCTCCAAAAAAGAAAGAATAAGGACTCTTAGGGCGACATGTGGGCGCCACCGGTGTTTTCGTGCGCTTGCGCGCCGAGAGCATATTGGCGCGTGCTCGAAATTCATACTACCTTTTCATCCTTAGTCTCCCGCCCCTCCCCCACCTCTGGAATCTCGATTCCTACTCCAGTTCCCCCAAATCCCCCTCCTGTACTCCCTGTACTCAAGCGCACTATCATGTCGCCGGTCAACGCGGGTCTCCGAGCCGGAGATCCTGAGGTCCGTCCTGCCTTCGGTCGCTGCGTGGTGTCGCTCAACAGTGGCATGGCGGCGCTTGACGACCAGTTTGCCGGCAAAGTGCTGATGGTAACCATCAACGGCGACCGGCCTCCCGTCTCGCTGGACAACCTTGTCAAAGCTCTTTGCATTGCGCACGTCATCCAAATAAGTGACTTGCTCGTCGAAGTCTGTCCGCCACCGGCTGATTTCTTCGAAAGGTTCCGGACAACTTTCGACTGCAGTTGTGTGTTCGAATCTTCCCGGCGTTTGTTCTACGATGGCGCGCTGGTGAGCTTTGATCGGTGGCACCCAGGATGGGGCTCGGTGCCCTCCGAGCTTGAGTTTTTAACAAAGCTTACCTTCCACGGCATGCCTCGACATGCTTGGAACAGCGAGTCCATGAACGAGGTTATCAATGACCTTGGAGGTGAGCTCGTAAGTATGTTTGTTCCTCCAGACAGCTGGGCTTTGACAGTTATGGCATGGATGAAGAAGCCGTCCACCATACCGAAGGTGATTGGTGTTGAGATACCGGTGCAGGAACCGGGGTTGTACTATTTGTCACCACCAAGGCCGCCGCGGACCACGTTAGGGATGTACCTGTATCGAGTGTTCGTGCATGTCGAAGAAGTGGTCAATCCATCAATCGAAGTCCTGCCGCCGCCGCTGGTGCCAGGGCCCGTCAACGACGTCCATTATAGGAGTCAACGTCAGACTTTCCCCGTGTTGCTTGGAACGATGGATGGCACAGGGCCTACTTCATTGCGCGGCGGAGGCCACTGCTTCTTTGGGAGAAGAGGCAGGGCTGGCTGCCTGGATGTGCTCTAATTTGAGGTAACAACTGAATCTTGTCAGATACTAGTTAAATCCGAGCTATGGGTGTGAAGCACTGATATGCCAGTACATTTGATTGTGACCTGTTCTAATTTCGTACCTGAACTTTTTTTAGAAAGGGCTGTACGTTAACTTAATGTGCTAGCAGAACTTATTGTGTTGTCTGTCTGTTTTCTTTGCACAACATTCAAGATATTTCCCCGTCATTGATAAAGACGATGAACCGTTATGTACGACTTCTTTGGTTTCAACATAGCCCTTCCCGTAGCGATCCACTGCTTCCATCCTGATTGTGCCGCCTGCGTGAAATTTTTGTATGCAAGTTTAGTGTGCTATGATGTTCTATATGATTGTGTCAACTATATAAGTTTTTACTGAGCATCAGCAATGCATATGGCTGAAAGATGTATTTACGAGCATCGACCAATGGGTCTATCTCTCTCTCTCTCTCTCTCACACACACACGCACAAGTGGGACCCATTGAATTATTTATTTGCTCGTGACAACTTTTAATTAGGTTCCACTGTAATCTAACTTTTTCTTAAGTTATTAATTGAGCTCAGTGACTTCAAAAAGTTGTACAGAAGCCCTGTTTGGGCCTTTCCGGCGTCGCCGAATGTGGGCTGAGTAACCATGTTAGATTGTACTGTACTACACAAGCCTTTTTTTTTCAACATCAGTAATGCAACTGGGCCGACAGTTGTACACAATATCCGGGTCAACTTGTTATTCTCCACCCCGCTGGGCTGCAAACTTTCCTAGGAGGTATGCATTAGGCTTAACAAGAAAATGGACTTTAAGAAATAATAAATGGGATGTAATTATAATAACTGGGCAGTAACTATGCACCAAACACGTAATTAGTTTAAAAATATATTATTTTTGGAATTTGAAAATTTTAATTTCATTACTTGTTGCGCGTGCAATATTTCGTTGGATTTTAACGTAATACAACTTTATTTTGAAATTATATTTAACCTGACTAGAAATTTCGGATAAAAATATTTCGGATCCCATCAAAATGTGGGATTTTTTTTTGAATTCTGTTTTGAGCGGTTGTTTGAAATTATTAATCGTTGTCCTAGCTAGAAGTTGGGCTGTACTTTTAACAAACTGTAAATGGGCTGTAGTAAATTCCATTAGAATTAAAAAATGGGTTGTACATTCTTACAAATCGCAAATGGGCTATATGTTCTGTGCCAAATCCGAGCTGTGGGCCTACTAAGTTGACGCATACCAAGGGCTTTGTCTTTGCTAAAAAAAACCAAGGGCTTTGTCAACTTAGTCAATATAAACGATTCTAGTTGCAGTGATCGTACGATGTCCATCCAACGGCCGTAGTGCTACTTCAACCTCTGGTCTTCTTGCTCCAGCCACCCAAAGCAGCGCCTATCTAGCTGCCTCCTGCCTCATGTGGCCGGCTGTGCTGCCGTGGAGGCCTCACCGCCCCCTACTATTCCCACTGCTGGCCAGGCCCTGTGGCGACGGCAGCCTCACACCGCAGCCGAACCAGTGAACCCTTGTACTCCTCTCCGCGTGGGCTTCCACTGCCGCGTCTTTCCCGGCTCCCCGTCGTCCCCTTCCTAGGCCTCACCGTCATCCACCGCCGTGGTGCTCTCGGCGCGGCGTGGTCAACATGGTCAAGGAACGACTTCCATCGGACGTGGACTGTACGTGGAGAGGCTGACAGCTAGGTCCACGGCCGCAGCAAGGAAGTGCCTCCTTATTACGCGGAAAATAATGATTCCTCCACCTAACAGCTAGGACCCACCGGATGGGCCATTGTATTTCACGAAAAAAACATTTCCCCCTCACTGCTGGGACCCACCAGCTACATCTTCGCACGCAAGGAAGTGCATCCGGAAAAAACGATTCGCCCCCTGACTGCTGGGACCCACCAGCTACATCTTCGCACGCAAGGAACTACCTGACAGTCGGGACCCACCTGGTCGAAGCACACGTAACGTTGTCATTATGGTCCCGAACGTGTACGTACATACTGGTGGATGTAGAGGCGCGCACGTGTCGTAGTAAAGGCGCGCACATGTCGTAGTAGAGGCGCGCATGTAGCATGTACACGTACGTACACCAGCCAGGGTGCAAGAAAGAAAATACGGCCACGTATGTGTACATACGGGCGGGGTCTCGAACGCCTACTCGCGCATACGTATGGCCAGGGATCGTGTACATGGCTGGGTCAGAATGGAGAAACAACATCGTCATCGTGTTCATGGGGAGCCAACCGGCTGGGTCGGAACGGAATGCGTGGTCGTGTTCATCGGGAGGGCTTGGATAGAATAGGCGATGGAAACGAGGCCTGGCGTACCGCAGAACGGAGGAAACAGCCTTGTGTTCGACCGGCCACGTTTGAAACGGGATCCTGTTCATCGGGAGGGGTGTGGCGTACCGCAAAACGGAGGAAACAGACCTCCTACGGTCGAAACAGGGGTCCTGTTGATCGGGAGGGGTGCGTCATACCGCAAAACGGACGAAACGGACTTGTGTTGGAGCGCTACGGTCGAAACGGGGGTCCTGTTCATCGGGAGGGGTGTGACATACCGCAAAACGGACGAAACGAACTTGTGTTGGAGCGCTGTGGTCGAAACGGGGGTCCTGTTCATCAGGAGGGGTGTGGCGTACCGCAAAACGGGACTCCACAGGATACTGTTCATCTCCATCGTCGACCTCCTCCAGCCTCCACGGGCTCCTGTTCATCCAGCCTCCACCGCACGCTACTCCACCGGGTACTGCTCAACCACCCCTCCACCGCCTACTGTTCATCCATCCCTCCACACCATGGGGTCCTGTTCATCCAGAGGCAAC
>NC_041393.1:507112718-507152823 GCF_002162155.2 Triticum dicoccoides | reverse complement strand
CCAGAGGCAGCATCGATCGGCTTCAGTTAGCAGCAATAGCGAAGGAATCGCTCGATCGGGTTCAGTTAACAGCCATCGATCGATCGCTCAGGTTTAGTAACGCGTAGCCTGCAGTGCAATCGCTCGGGTTCAGTTAGAGCCCAACGCCTCGCTTGGGTTCAGTTAGAGCCAACGCCTCGCACACATGTGCGTACGTGTACGACAGAAACGCGCATCGCTCGGCCCCCGACCACCCACCGTAACCGAGAACTCCCCGAAGTTTTCCTTGCCCTCGCTTCTACCATGGTTTTTTCCATCATGGACGGCTCAAAGAATGTCATGAAGCTGCGTCTCCGGCCTGCCGAGGACGAAAAGCCCATTTTTGTCATGATTTTTTGTCATAGAAGTAGGAGCCCACCACATCTATGATGATACCGGGTTTTGTCACAATTATCGTCATAGAAGTGTCATATGTATGACATAATTTTTTTCGTTCGGCCCAAAATGTCACGGATGTGTCTTTTTTTGTAGTGACTTGAATAAGAGTTTTTCCAATGAAAGACCTCGGTGAAGCTGCTTACATATTGGGCATCAAGATCTATAGAGATAGATCAAGACGCTTAATAAGATTTTTCAATGAGTAAATACCTTGACAAGTTTTTGAAAGAGTTCAAAATGGATCAGTCAAAGAAGGAGTTCTTGTCTGTATTACAAGGTGTAAAGTTGAGTAAGACTCAAAGCCCGACCACGACAGAAAATAGAAAGAGAATGAAAGTCATTCCCTATGCCACAGTCATAGGTTCTATAAAATATGTTGTGCTGTGTACCGGACCTATTGTGTACCTTGCCATGAGTTTGGCAAGGGGGTACAATAGTGATCTAAGAGTAGATCATTAGAAAGCGGTCAAAATTATCCTTAGTGAGGACAAATGAAATGTTTCTCAGTGATGGTGGTGATAAAGAGTTCGTCGTAAAGAGTTACATCGATGCAAGCTTTTACACCGGTCCAGATGACTCTAAGTCTCAATCTGGATACATATTGAAAGTGGGAGCAATTAGCTAGAGTAGCTCCATACAGAGCATTTTAGACATAGAATATTTGCAAAATACATACGGCTTTGAATGTGACAGACCAGTTGACTAAACTTCTCTCATGAGCAAAACATGATCACACCTTAGTAATCTTTGGGTGTTAATCACATAGCAATGTGAAGTAGATTATTGACTCTAGTAAACCCTTTGGTTGTTGGTCACATGGCGATGTGAACTATATGTGTTAATCACATACATATGTGAATTATTGATGTTAAATCACATGGCAATGTGAACTAGATTATTGACTCTAGTGCAAGTGGGAGACTGAAGGAAATATGCCCTAGAGACAATAATAAAGTTATTATTCATTTCCTTATTTCATGATAAATGATTATTATTCAGGCTAGAATTGTATTAACCAGAAACTTAGTACATGTGTGAATACATAGACAAAACATAGTGTCCCTAGTATGCCTCTACTTGACTAGCTCGTTAATCAAAGATGGTTATGTTCCCTAACCATAGACATGTGTTGTCATTTGATAAACGAAATCACATCATTAGGAGAATGATGTGATGGACATGACCCATCCGTTAGCTTAGCATTATGATCATTACAGTTTCATTGCTACTTCTCTCTTCATGACTTATACATGTTCCTTAGACTATGAGATTATGCAACTCCCGAATACCGGAGGAACACTTTGTGTGCTACCAAACGTCACAACGTAAATGCGTGATTATAAAGGTGCTCTGCAGGTGTCTCCGAAGGTGTTTGTTGGGTTGGCATATATCGAGATTAGGATTTGTCGCTTCGTGTTTCGGAGAGGTATCTCTGGGCCCTCTCGGTAATACTCATCACTATAAGCCTTGCAAGCATTGTGACTAATGAGTTAGTTGCGTGATGAATTATTACGGGACGAGTAAAGAGACTCGCCGGTAACGAGATTGAACTAGGTATGATGATACCAACGATCGAATCTCGGGCAAGTAACATACCGATGACAAAGGAAACAACGTATGTTGTTATGCGGTTTGACCGATAAAGATCTTCGTAGAATATGTAGGAGCCAATATGAGCATCCAGGTTTCGCTATTGGTTATTGACCGGTGATGTGTCTCAGTCATGTATACATAGTTCTCGAACGCGTAGGGTCCGCACGCTTAACGTTCGATGACGATTTGTATTATGAGTTATGTGATTTGATGACCGAAGTTTGTTAGGAGTCCCGGATGAAATCACGGACATGACAAGGAGTCTTGAAATGGTCGAGACGTAAAGATCGATATATTGGAAGGCTACATTCGAACATCGAAAAGGTTCCAAGTGATTCGGGTATTTTCCGGAGTACCGGAGAGCTATGGGAATTCGCCGGGGAAAGTAATGAGCCTTAATGGGGCATACGGGAAAGGAGAGAAGGGCCTCAAGGGGTGGCCGCGCCCCCCCCCCCCATGGGCTGGTCCGAATTGGACTAGGAGGGGGCGGCGCCCCCTCCTTCCTTCTCCTCTCTTCCTCATTCCCTCCTTCTCCTACTAGGAATAGGAAAGAGGAGGGGAATCCTACTTGGACTAGGGAGTCCTAGTAGGAGCCCCCACACCTGGCGCGCCCCCTTGGGCCGGCCACCTCTTCCCTCCCCTCCTTTATATACATGGCCAGGGGGCACCCCATAGACACACAAGTCGATCTTTAGCCGTGTGCGGTGCCCCCCTCCATAGTTTTCCACCTTGGTCATATCGATGTAGTGCTTAGGCGAAGCCCTGCGCCGGTAACTTCATCATCACCGTCACCACGTAGTCGTGCTAACGGAACTCTCCCTCGGCCTCAGCTGGATCTAGAGTTCTAGGGACGTCACCGAGCTGAACGTGTGCAGATCACGAAGGTGTCATGCGTTCGGTACTTGATCGGTTGGATCGCGCAGACGTTCGACTACATCAACCACGTTAACTAAACACTTTCGCTTTCGGTCTACGAGGGTACATGGACACACTTTCCCCTCTCGTTGCTATGCATCACCTAGATAGATCTTTCCTGATCGTAGGAACTTTTTTGAAATTACCACGTTCCCCAGCACTTTCCCTTCAGGCAGCCCTCCGGTAGCAATGTCGGCGGCCTTCATCTTTGCCCACTGCACCTTGACACGGGCAAAGGCCATCCGAGCACCCTCAATATAGGACGACCGCTTAAGGGCATCAATCTGAGGAAGCACCTCCACTAGCCGCCACACGAGTCCGAAGTGACTATTCGGGATGGGATCAGCTGGCCACAAAGCGGAGTATAACATCCTTCATGGCCAGTCCGGCCACCCTGTGCAGCTCGGACAACTGCTCCAGCTGGTTGCTCAGGGCCACGGGAAGTTCTGGCGCAAGGTACTGCGACCAGAATAACTTCTCCGTCGAGCTCCCCTCTTCGGCTTGAAAGAATGCGGCGGCATCCGAAATGCTCCTCGGCAGATCAGCAAAGGCGCCTGGAGAACTCCAAACTCTGGTCAGTAAAATATACCTCTTACTACTATATCTACTCTGCATGATAAAGGCCTTACCAGCCGCAATCTGTTTCGCCTCTTGTATCTCCTGGGGAGCGCCCTGGGCATCAACTCGGGCCTCCTTTAGACTCTCGAGAGCTTTGGTGAGTTCAGAGGCCTGCTCTGAACTCTTCTGCTCCAAGGACTCATACCTTGTGATGGCATCCTTGAGCACTTGCTCTATTTCCTCCACCCGCGCCTCGTGTTTTTGGTGGGCGGTTCGCTCTTCCTCCAGAGCCTTGGCCGCCTTGTCCGCGGCCACCTTGTTCGCCTTTGCCTCCTTCGTGGCTTTGGCAAGGGCGCCCTTGAGGGACTCGACCTCGGCTGTGCCAACTGCAAATATATTCACAACATTCTCAGTCCGTTTCAAACCGACTACACAAAAAACATAATTTATGGATATACTGATACACCACGCACTTTGGGTTTCTTTGAACCGTTTGTTGGTACGGTCGAGTTCCTCATCAGATAGCCAAAGCTTCTGATTGAGCTCGGCAATTTCAACAGACTGGGCAGTAGTCGCCAGCTTCGAAGCCTGTCAGACATGAAAACAGTGTGTGACATACTTGTTAATGATCCTCTGTTTGGATTGTCTTAATCCGGGCAGAGTCTCAGGGGCTATTGTCTACACATGGGCTGCACCTCACACGTACATATATAGAATACATATAAGAATATTACGCCGCTTACCTCGAAGCATGTTAGCAGGCTATGGAAGGCTTCAGTCAGCCCGCTCTTTGCGCACTGAACTTTTTCCATAGCCGCACCCATAAGGGTGTGGTGTTCCTCTACAACGGAGGCATGTCCCAGTGCCTCCTGCGTATTGTCAGCGGCCTCTGGATTGATAGAGGCCACCAACGGAGCTCTTGCTCCTCCACCCTCCTTTGAAGGAGGATGTTGATCCCAACCCGGTGCCGTACTGGCTTCCGCGATGATGTTCAGTGAGGGCCCGGACTGATGGAGTCCTTCACCCTCGATGGTTGTGGGGATCGCCATGCCCCGCTCTACAACGGCCGAGGTGTTGTCCTCGGGTGCCTTCCGACTGTCTCGTCCGCCCCTCCCCGGCCAGGAGATGGCCTTTGGGATGACACCTCAGTGTCCTCCATGGCGGGGGAAGAAAGGGCGCGAGAAGGGCCGTCACTCTCCGCCTCCTCAGGGGCTAAAGAGTTCCCCGTCGAAGAAGAGGGGATTGAGATCTTGCACGGAGGGCTAAAAAAATATGAAGGAGGTTGAGCATGACAAAGTCAGATCTAAAATACAATCAAGCAAGTGAGTTTCTAATACTTACGTCTCAGCCAGGGGCTTTTCCTTTTGGACCCGCTCCGGAATGTGTCCGAACTGTCCGAGAGGACCACTCGCCCTTTCTTAGGCGTCACCCTCTCCAGATTCTCGGGGGTCGTCCTTTTCCACCTCCTCATCTTGAGGGGGGAGTCGCTCTCCTCCTCCTCCTCCTCCTCCTCCTCCTCCTCTTCTTCGTCCTTGTCCTCCTCGCGAGAGGAGACGGGCTCGGCCTCTCCAGACGCTATTGCAGGAGGGCCCTTGCGGCAGAGCCCATTCTTGGACCCATTGCTCTTCTTCTTGACCTTCTTCTCCGGCGGCTGATAAGGCGTTGGAACTAGCATCTTCTCCAGCTGAGGAGTGACTGGGTTTTCGGGTAAAGGAGCCAGACACTTGATCCGCTCCGACTTCTTGGTCCAACCCTGCAACAAAAGACGGTTTGATGAGTTCGGCGTAGACCGAATACGTGTGTATATACATATGACTAGACATGTCTTCAGAGAAACCGAGTACTTACTGGAGAGGCCGGGTACGCGACATTGATGCCAATATCTTCGGTCTCCATGGGCCAGCTGCTCTTCTGCGCCTTAAAAAGCAGCTTCCACATCCCTTCGTGCGTAGAGCCGAAGAAGTATTGTAGCTTCCGTGGATCCTCCAGCTTGAATTCCCACATGGGGGAAGCCCGACGCTGGCAGGGGAGAATGCGGCAAAAAAGCATGATCAGTATCACATTGGTTAGACCAACGTTCTTTCCCACCACGTTGGTGATGCACGTCTGCAACGTCAGCACCTCTGCTTGGGTCCCCTAGTCGATGCCCTTCTCGTTCCAGGAGGTGAGCCTCATGGGGGGTCCGGATCTGAACTCCGGAATGGCTGCCCAGTCAGGGCGGCGTGGCTCGGTTATGTAGAACCACTCCCATTGCCAGATCTTCACGGTCTGCACGAAGGCCCCCTTTGGCCAGGTGGTGTTTGGTAGCTTGCTAATCATAGCCCCGCCGTAGTCCGCGTGTTGCCCGTCGACCACCTTCGGCTTCACATTGATGACCTTGAGCCATAAACCGAAGTGTGGGTGAACGCGGAGGAGGGTCTCACATACGACTATGAACGCTAATATGTGAAGAAATGAGTTTGGGGCTAGATCGTGGAAATCTAGCCCATAGTAGAACATAAGTCCGCGGACGAATGGGTGGAGTGGGAAACCTAACCCTCTAAGGAAATAGGGAAGGACCCGTTTGCCGGGCTCCGGAGTAGGAAGGACTTGACCTTCGGAGGGGAGTCGGTGCTTGATATTGGTGGCGAGGTACCCTACACTCCGGAGATCTGCTATGTCCTCCTCTATCATGGAGGAGGCCTCCCACTTGCCTTTGGAGCCAGCACCGGACATGGTCGGAGTAGGTGGTGGTGGTGGTGAGAAGGACGGAGACTTCGCGAGCACAGAGAGATTGGGAGATTGGAAGGCTGAGGAGATGTGAAGGCGTGGGGAGGAAAGTGGGGATCCCTTGCCCTCTTATAGGCAGTAAAAATACCAACCTCCCCCACTCGTGCCTTGAATCTTGCCTGTTCCTGATGAATGCGTGCGCTGCAAACGATTGGAGTACCCAAATGTTGTTTGATATGCAATCCCGTATTAAGTAGGCACGATCTCTGTTTTGACAGGATGTGCCAATGAGGCGTGGCCTCGAAACACGAAACATGGGGCGTGAAAACGGTTCAAAATGACGTAGGGTCGAGTCTGACGCTTCGTCGAAGGAATTTTCCGTAATAGATTCTTATTCTTTATATATATCCTGCCTTCGTGGCTAGGGGTTGTGTTATTTGTGAAAAGCCGGATACAATTCTTTTACAGAGGGATGCTGATGTGTATTATTTAAGGAACCCGCCTTGCAATGCCGAAGACAATCTAAGCGCCGAATATATCATCATTGAAGACTGTTTCAGGGGCTACTATGGGAGTCCTGGATTAGGGGGTCCTCGGGCGTCCGGTCTACTGATGTGGGCCGGACTGATGGGCCGTCAAGATACAAGACCGAAGATCCTCTCCCATGTCCGGTGGGGACTCCCGCATGCATGGATGGCAAGTATAGGTGTCCCGATATATTGTTCCTTTCTGTGAAACCAACTTTGTACAAACCCTAAGCCCCTTCGGTGTCTATATAAATCGGAGGGTTAGATCAGAGGTAGGATCATAACATTGCTAGGCTAGCTGTTTAGGGTTAGCTGAATCGATCTCATGGTAGATCAACTCTTGTAACCCCTATACCCTCGAATATAATGTAGCAGGATTAGGGTTTTATCTCCATTAAGAGGGCCCGAACCTGGGTAAACATTGTGTCCCTTCTCCATTGTTACCATTGATCTTCAGATGCACAACTTGGGCCCCCCTACCCGAGATATGCCTATTTTGACACCGACACCTACCCTAGGTACATGTCCTCTTCATTAGCCCCCGAATGGATTGGGGTTCGAGTGGAAAAGGATTGGAGTGGGTTCTCACTAGACTCAATGCCTCAGAGGCGTTTTAGAGATCCGCAGATACCTGCACTGCTTAATCCCTTGTCAACCTCCTCAATCGATTTTGGCTCGATATGCGACCGAGTGATCCCGAGCATCGAGTCAGGCCCGAATGAACAAGGAAATCTTCTGACGCAATCAATCGTTCTGCCAGGTCCCGGATTTGACGAGGTTCAAAATTTTGGAGAAGGGTGTGGATCGGCAACGGTGCGGTAAGTGGGGCAAGTGGGGCGCGACTCCTCGATTTTTGCTCCACCTTTACCGCCACATACTACGCAGTCTCCGTTCAGTGGGATGCGCTGGGATCTCGTGGGCCCAGGTGTCGGTGACTCAGATGCACTGCTATAAGTGGCGATGCAGTCGAGGGGTGGAACAGTGCTCCTCCTCTTTTCCCCATTCGCTCGTCTCTCCGCCTCTTCCACCTCTACGCCGTGCAGCTCTGCTCAACTCCGACGACCACCGCGGAGATGGCGAAGGACAAGACAGCGAAGCTAGAGCGTGCCAAGAAGGTGACCAAGGCGAAGAAGGCGTTGAGCTCTCGGCCCGCGCTGCCGCCGGGCTGGATCCAGGGTGACTGGCTGCCGTCGACGGTCATAGCACAGGACCTTGATGGGCTCATTGCCTGTGGCCTACTGGCCCACGGGTCTTGGAGGTTGCCGGGGGAGAGGGAGGTCGAGCCAGTGTCACGCTCCGAAGAGTGGGTCGTCCTCCTTACCCATGTGGGGAGAGGTTTCTCCCTCCCCTCATCCATTTTTTCGAGGATTTCTGATTTTTTTTGGCGCTCAGCTCCACCATCTTCTCCCGAACGCCATATCATATCTTGTCGCCTTCATTTCAATGTGTGAAAATTTCTTGGGTTATCATCCCCATTGGGGTTTGTTCAAGCATATCTTCACGTGTCATTCCCAGTCGGTCAAGAAGGCAAATCCGAGTGACGCGAGGACCCACATGATCCAGTTGTGTGGTGGTTTAGGTACCTAGATGAGATGTAGGAGTGTGTTTCCTGCTATGACCTTTCCCGAGTCTGTTAGAGGTTGGCAGTCAACCTGGTTTTACTGCAATGACATTCCATCTCCTAGCTCGTCGACTGGCCTTCCTCCTTACACATCAGCAAGCATCAATGTTCCCCGCTCGCTGATAGTGGTCGAGGAGGAGAAAGGTGAAGTGTCAATCTTGGTAGAATCTGTAGTCGAGTTAATCCGAGGTGGAGTGACGGGCTTGGATATGTTAGAGGTATTCCTTAGTCGACGGAATCAGCCCTTGCAGGCACAAGGGCATCCCATGTGGTAGTACATAGGTCCAGACGATTCCAATCGTACTCCTCTAGAGGAAGTCAAGGACGAGACCATGATGCAATGGCTTAGTAGCATCACCGGAGCTCGTGACAATCCACGCGGATCCAAGCGGGTTCTGCCTTTCGATGCCGAGCACCCACCAGGAGAGGTGAGACATATCTTGTCAAGTATTTTCCCTTTTGTTTCCAATATGCGACTGGATTGATAACCGACTGACTTTGATATTTGTGCCTCGCATGAGTTCACGAAGATGTTTTCGCCCGTGCCAAACGGAGAACAGCTCACTGAAGGTGCAGAGAGTGAGGGCGGGAGTGCTGACATCTGTTATGCCAAAGACAGTGAGGGCAACAGCGATGACTCAAAAGAGTGTGAGGAACTCGAGTCTCCTCTGCGCATCGAGCATCGATCCAAACTGAACCAAGATCTGACTGCCAGCCAGAGTAAGGTCGTGGTGTTGAGTGTCAGGAACCCAAAGCACACTCGGACAGCAACGCCAGATCTGACTGAGAAGACTGCAAAAGAGCCCAAGGTCGCCCCCCCCAAAACCTCGGAAGGCCCTGCCCAGAATAAAGGTCATCATACCTATCGCATCGACATGATTGTTTTTTCTTCCCTTCTTACTACTGCAGAACTTCACACCTTTGCTGACCGATTGAGAATTGTGTGCTAGCTAGAGATACTACTTCGGCAACATCGCCCATGCAGATTGAGGAGGATCATGCAGAGATGGACACTACGGACGCGACCACTTCTCGGCAAGGTATGACCAATTCTCACTCTGCTCTGTTATAATGATCGATTCAACAATTGATTGAATTACTATTGTTATCGAGTGATTGTAGAGCTAACAAATATCATCCATGTTGCTGACGACGATGAAGATGCACCTTAGAAGGATGGCGGGAGGCGAGGGTATGACCTTGACCATCCCCCGCAACCTCACCCAGAGAGTGCCGTTGAGCCAAACGCCTCGTGCGCCGCCTGTAGCTGTGTCTCATGAACTAGGTGGTTCGTATCGAGTCGGTGTTGTCCATGTTGTGCCTCTATCAACTGCTTCACCTTTGGTGCCAACTCCTCAGGCCTCAGGGCCGACTTGTCAACCTCAAGTGTTGATTCCTCCGGCTACGTCATTGACTCCTCCTCCTCATGTATTCACTCTGCATCATGTTCCGGAAGACCAAACTGGGGCCAGCAAAGAGGCCATGATTCAAGCCAATCTGATGATGCAACGTCTAAAGGAGGTGTATGAAGCCAACAAGTTGGCTTCTGATGCCAGCACAGCTCTTCAGGCGAATGTCCGAGTAAGTGCGATTTGTAAGTTGATTTCTGATTGGGTTATTTCTTGTCCATCTTAACTCTGTACACCCCTGGGTCTTTTTGACTTATTATGTCAATTACTCATTTGTTTGTAGTTCTTCACTCGGACTGGTCAGGCTGAATCGAGTGGAAATTGATCCAGTGGGGGCACGCTGAGTGCACCCATTGGGTGTAGTCCCCAAGACCATCCTCGAATGTTTGATTCGGCAAGGGTCATAGAATGTGTTTGCTTATAGCTCCCACTCGGATTGGTCAGGCCGTGCTGAGTGGGAATGGTTCCAGTGGGGGCATGCTGAGTGCATCGACTAGGTGTAGTCCCCGAGACCACCATCAAATGTTTGATTCAGCGGGGGTCTCAGAATGTGTTTGCATGTAGCTCTCACTCGGACCAGTCAGGCCGCCCCGTGTGGGAAATGGATCCAGTGGGGGCACGTTGAGTGCACCCACTGGGTGTAGTCCCCGAGACCACCGTCGAATGCTTGATTCGGCGGGGGTCTGATAATTAATTTTTTTTGGTATCAACTGGATTTACTCTTCTCCACTCTAAAGTAGAGATATATTTGAGAATATTTTCTCGTTGCCGACTGAATTGTTTCATTGTTAATCTCAGAAAACCTGTGAGCTCGGGACCCAATACGCTGCCCTGGAGAAGGAGAAGATCCAGCTCCAATTGGATCTAGAACTAGAGAAAAGGAACTTGGCTCGTGCTCAGACGGAAGCGAAGACCATGGGAGGTAATTCTTGTCGACTATGTATACTGTCATCCTTACTTTCCGTCCTTTGAGCCGAGTAGTTTCACTCAAACAGATGTGCGTAATGAGAACCGTCAGCTTCAAGGGCGACTCGAGAATGTTGTTTCTTTAGAGACCATGAAGTAGGCTTTGGAGGATAAAGACCATGAAGATCGAAGCCACCGAGGCAAAGTTAGCTTCAGTTGGCAAGTTGGAGAAAGAGAATGATGCTTTGTGAAGGCTGCTATTGAGGATGCAAATAAGGAGACCGCCAAGCTCAAGAAGGAGCAAGTCGAGTGGGTCAAGAAGGTTGAAGATAAAGCGAATGCCTTCGAATCGGAGAAGACAACTCTAAGTGACAAGGTTGACCAACTGACCCAAAAGAGGGATGCACTGGAGGAGTATCTGGGAAACCTTGCAAATAAGATGTACACCATGCTTGAAGGCATCTCTCTTCGGCCGAGTGAATTTCTAAAAACCTCGAAAGTGATGCCATAACTAACCTTTCCTTCCTCCTTGTGTATAATTATGTCAGAACTTTGAGTTGGAGACTGATCGGATTGAGACAGGTCTGGATCCCACCAAGTCGCTTGTCAAGGACACGGCGGCTTTGAATATGCTGTGACTCGAAGCTCGTCTCGACGGTGTTTTGGGGTACATCACTCGTTTGAAGGTTGCACTGGTGAGGATAGACAAGGAGTTGTTGCCAGAGGATACACTCCAGAGCAACCTCAAATCAATGATGACTCAACTCAATGAGATTCCTGGCTAAGTGCAAGCATGGAAGAAGTCTGCCGCTCGACGCGGTGCTGACATGGCGCTTTCACTCATTCGTGTCCATTGGAAGGATGCCAAGGAATAAAAGCTGAGGGCTCTCCAAGTGGCGAATACATAGAAGTTCAAGTTTGAAGACTTCATGGAGACTTTCATTGAAGCAGCCACTCGAATTGCGGACGACATAGACTTGGACACTTTTGTCGAGCCTGCGAGTCCCATCGGTGCTGTCGGTGTTCTGGGAACGAGGGTCCCCAGACTTGCCTGCCTGCGGCCTGCGACGTGGCTCAAGGGGCGGCCCAGCGCGGCCCATCTTCATCAGCACGAGTTCAAGATCCTCGCGAGGGGCCAAGCCTCACGGGGTGGACGACAGGAAGCTTCCTCAGGCACGGCCTCGTCAGGATGGCTCGTGAGGAGGTGGAGAGATCAAGGCGGGATACCTCACGAGGTTCCCATGACGCAAGCCATGACGACCAAGGGCGCCAGGCGGGCGCCGGCCTGCGCAGAGTCCTTCTTTCCTCTTTGGTGCAAAGGGAGCAAGCGCAGGCGAGAGCATCAAGCAAAGGCATCCATTTCGGTGCAACAAGACCAAGACCAGCAGAACGGCAGGATGGAGGTCATCGTGGAGCCCAAGCCGGCGTCACCACCAGAGCCTTTGGCAGGCGAGGACCAACTTTAGTCAGGATAAGTGTACTAGATGTTCCCCTTCAAAATGGCCAATTGTTGGCGCCCTTCCCGCTCAATATTTGGGAAGAGGCCCAGGGCCTTTTCCTATAAATAGGACTAGCCACCCACAATGTAGAAGGATCGGAGATCGGATCCTCATTTGGAGGCCAGTAGAAAGAGCGACTGAACTCCCCTGAGTAGTTCACCGCACCAGCCAAGAACAGACCCTCGCGAGGCTTTTCTTCCTTGTATTGTTCATCATCAGCCCAAGAGGCAATCCACCACACCACAAACTAGAGTAGGGTATTACACCACAATGGTGGCCCGAACTAGTATAAACCCTGTGTCTCTTGTGTTGTTCCTTTGATTGCTTAGATCCTAGCGAGGCGGCGAGGTGCAGGTAGGTAGAGGGCGAGATCTCCGCACGCACCCCAGTGTTTGAACCTAGAGGGTCTACCGGAACCCGAAATCCGACATTTGGCGCGCCAGGTAGGGGTGCGCCGGAATTCATCTTCCGCCGCCCTGTTCTTCATCGACCATCGCATCCATGTTAGACGCTCGTCGGGCCCGCGCCGAGCGCCGAGCCGCTCTCACTTCCCGCGTCACCCAGACGGCCCCCGTTGGCGGCCATCCCTGCCGTTCCCTGTCGCCTTCCGTCAACGCCGCCACCGGCCCGGCGGGGAACGAGCAGCAAGCTTCGTCCCAGCATCCGTCCATGAGGCGAGACAGCCGCACTGCTACTCCCTCGCTCGCCCCAGCTGGTTCTTCGTCCCGCGCGCCCCGCGCAGCCATGGAGGCTCGAGCTGCGCTCATCACGGCAAACGAGCTCCTGCGCTACCGCCCAGTCGATGACGTCTACGAAGAGTGGCTCGACCGCGTCGCCGAGCTCGTCCGTGCCGCAGGGGGCTCCCCAGCGCCGTCCTTCTCGCTGCACCGCGCCCCGCCCTGCGCGGGCAATGAGGCTCCGGGGGTGCCTCAGCCGCCTCCCCCTCAAGAAGGCTCCCTGGCCCCAAGGCGCGTGGCCCCTGGGCGGAACCCGCTCCGTCCGGCACCAGCGCAGCAAGAGCGGAGCTGCCAAGAGGTCCCTCGCCCCCAAGAAGCTGCCCGAGTGCTCCCTGCCCCGGCCCGTCGCGACCACGCTCCTGTTCCAGCGCGCCAAGACCCCACGCTGCACCCAGCCACAGCGCATGGGGACCCGCAAGACCGAGCTCTTCGTCACCAAAGGCCTCCCGTGGCCACAGCAGGGTGCCTCGCCTTCACCACCGAGCTGCGCAGCGTCGCGTGGCCCTCCAAGTTCAAGCCAGACCTGCCTCCTCGCTGTGAAAGCACAGCCGACCCTGCGGAGTTCCTCCAGCTCTACAGCTGGGCATCGAAGCCGCCAACGGGGACGAGAAAGTCATGGCGAACTGGTTTCCCATGGCACTCAAGGACGGGGCCTGCAACTGGCTCCTGAACCTGGTTCCTGGCACGATCTCCTTCTGGGAAGAGATGCGCACCCGTTTCATCACCAACTTCCAAGGTACTCGCGACCGGCCACCCACCGTGAGCGACATGCGCCGCATCAAGCAGCAACTAGGGAAGACCCTGCAGAAGTACATCCAGCGCTTCAACAACGCACGTCTCAAGATTCCCAAGGTGACCGAGGAGGCCATCATCTCAGCCTTCTCCGACGGCGTGCGTGACATTAAGATGAAGGAGGAGCTGGCGATGCATGAAGATCTGTGCACTTCCTTGGAGCTGTTCAACTTGGCGACCAAGTGCGCCAGGGCTGAGGAAGGACGCCTTTCCCTCCTCGAGCTGCCAGCCGTAGACCCAAAAGAGAAGAAATCCAAGGCCAAGGACGTGAAGCGCAAGGGGGCTGCCGTGCTTGCGGCAGAACCAGACACCAAGCGGGGCAGAGATCAGCCAGAGTCTTTCAAAGGCAGCCGGTACTGTGTGTACCATGACCTCCACACCCACAAAACCAACGAATGTCAAGATCTCTGAGCCGTGCGAGAAGGGAGGATCGACCGACGCCCCGACCGCAATGATCGGGGCTACGACCGAGGAGGAGGAAGGAATGTAGGACGCTGGGAAGACCGCGGCCCTCGCCAAGGGTGGCGCGACCGAACTTGCGAGGATCGCTGGCAGGATCAGCCTCGCGAGCGAGACTAGAGGGATCAGCCTCGCGAGGATCATCCACAGGGAAACGCATGCCTCCCTCCACTGTCGCCGTAGCCAAGGAGAAACGAGGACCATCATCAGGACGAGGGGGCTGGGGGCTTCCAGGAGCCGCGCGCGATCGCCTGCATTCTGGGCGGAGCTCAAGCCCCAGCCTCTCAACGCATCTTCAAGCAGTTCGCCCGCAAAGTAAATGCAGTCCTCCCCAAGCTCGAAGCCACGCATCTTTCAGGTGGTCGGCGTGCACCATCATGTTCAGCTCAGTGGATCAGCTCAAGTGCGCGGCCACAGCCTGAGTCCTCCCGATGCTTTGCTCCCCAGTCATCAGCAACGTGCAGGTCACCAGGACCCTCATCGATGGCGGGGCAGGGCTCAACGTCCTGTCCGTAGAGACATTCAACAATCTCCAAGTGCCTTACGATCAGCTTCAGCCAACCAAGCCTTTCTCCGGAGTCACCGATGGCTCCACGGTTCCGATTGGGCAGGTCCGCCTTCCTGTCACCTTCGGGGCGCGCAACAACTACCGCACCGAGCTCATCGACTTCGACGTCGCCCACATTCGCTTGCCATACAACGCCATCCTCGAGTACCCAGCTCTCGCCAAGTTCATGGCCGTGACTCATCATGGCTACAACATCCTGAAGATGCCAGGAAGTGGCGGAGTCATCACGGTGCCCTGTGAAGAAAGAGACACAGTGTGCTCCTTGGAGCGAGCTTTTCAGGCCGCATCACTTGAAGACCCAGATCGTGGGAGCGGGAGGCTCCCTGAGACCGCTACCAAGAAGAAGAAGACATCGCCAGGCCCGACCCCTCAGGAGGCAGGCCCCTCAGGGTCTGCGCCTGCTCAGGGGGCACCTCCTTCTATCGCATAGGCAGGCGCGCCCGGCGCCCTCTTCAAGCAAGGCTCGGGGGCTCCCTCCTGGAGGGCTACTGACCTTGCTAAGATCATGAGGGAGGCGCTTGGGCACCACTTGGAGGCGTGTTTCAGAGCACATTTCCCTCAGGAAGGAGCAAGGCAAGGAGGGCCAAACCCTCAGGAGTTCGTCAGTCAAATCACGCAGGAGTTGCAAGAGTCAAGAGTCATGAGTGGCAGCCTCCGCTTACCCGCCGCAGCTCCCCATCCAGGCGAGGATGGTGGGCTATGCATCTGCATCGACATCCCAGGGCTCAACCGAGCTGCCTCTCAGGAGTGCTTCTGGCCCTCACGCGTGGGGCGCTGTGAAGGCCAACCCCACAGCTACGTTCGCACGCCCTACGGCTTGCCGAACGCGGCTGCGGTGCGCCAGCGGCTCATGAGGAGCATCCTGGAGGCTCAGGAGGCCAGGTGTTCTGCAGTCCTGGCGGAGATGGAGATGGTTCGCGAGGAGCCACCAGCGCCTCCGGAGCCTCCCGAGGCTCCTGGGCATGGGGGCTCGTGAAGATCGGCTCCCGTAGACCACTACGTCTGGTACTTCAACACCCCTTCGTCTTCAACGCTATCAGGTGACATCCTTCAAGTTTCGTTTCCAGCTGGGAGCGCCCTCAGGGCTGCATCATTCCCAGGCCGCGTGGGTCCGTCCCTGCGGTATGTATCCCTTTTGTTTATGTTCCTAGCTTACTTTGTTGGGGGCGCCCCTCGGGCTGCATCATCCCCAAGTCGCTCGGGCCAGACCCAGTGGCATGTACCCCTCTTGCGTTTATTTTCGGGCCATGCATTTGACCCATCATGCTTGTTATTTGATGGCTTTCCACGGCACCTCTTCTTCCTTCATGTCGGCCGCTTGCACGTTAAAGGGGGGTACCTAAGCATCGCGACTCAGGGCTCCTACTAGCTCTCCAGCCCTCACCCTCTGGCTTTGTCCACGGCATCGCGACCTGGCAAACCAGCGACGGCTGAGACTCGCTCCAGGGCCGGGACCCGAGGACGTAGAGCGTCGACATCTAACCAAGCTTGCGCGTTAAAGGGGGGTACCCGAGCATCGCGACTCAGGGCTCTTACTAGCTCTCCAGCCCTCACCCTCTGGCTTTGTCCACGGCATCGTGACCTGGCAAACCAGCGACGACTGAGACTCGCTCGAGGGCCGGGACCCGAGGACGTAGAGCATCAATTTGCAGGAACACATCACAAGTTAAGGCCCAGTGCCAGGCACAACCCACCTAGAGGTAGGGCCCCGTGAGTCCCGCGCTGGCTCACGGGTGCCCAGATACACCTCCTCAGGCCCTACCGTGCCAGCCACGTGTCAGGGGGGGCTGTACACGCCCCGGGGGCTCCTCTCGGAGGGGAGCCCCCTCCCACGCACCAGTGGAAGCACCATGCTCTGCGCTGGCTGACGACACTGCCGAGGAGCGGCTATGCCCGTACACATACGGAAGCGCTATGCTCCGCACTGGTGATAAACAACTGAGGGTGGCCCCCGGCCGCATCAACCTCAGGGAGCCCAGAGCTCAGTGTCTGGCCTCATCGCAATGCCTCCCCTCGGGAGTGCCGTGCGAGGGGGCTGGGCACAGGGGCTGCGCCTGGGTCAGGCCCAGACGTACGCCACCCAGCCAGGCCCCTCGGGCCTGGTTCGTCGCGCGTCTCTCCCTGAGCGGAGCCAAGGTACGAAGGCCATTTGAGCGTCAAGGGGGACTCCTGAGCATCGCGACTCAGGAGAATAACTGGTCACGTAGCCCCTCACTCCTTAGTTCCGAAAGGCTAACGACGGTTGAGGTATGCGCGGGGCCGGGCTCTACAGACGTAGAATGGTAGATTCACCCCCACATCTCACCTCCCTACTTGCTGTTCGTGCGCCAAGGGGGACTCCTGAGCATCACGACTCAGGAGCCTAACTTGTCATGTAGCCCCTCACTCCTTGGTCCCATCCTGGTTTCCGGTCGGGGCTAACGGCGACTGAGGTATGCGTTGGGCCGGGCTCTGCCGGCGTAGAACATAAGCAAGTAGGAAGAGCGCAAATGTCAAGGAATTCAAAAGCAAATATTACAGTCCATAACTGGTATCACGATGCCAAACACAAGTTTAAACGCCTCCCCGAGGCATGATGCATGTTGCAGGAGCTGAAAGCAGGACAGGAGCCACGACGGAGTCATTTGTTGGCGGCGGAGCTGCGCGGAGCGGGTTCGCCTCGTGGAGCCGCAGGACCAGCAGTGCCTCACTTCGGCTTGGTGCTGAAGGCCCGAAACTTCGACAACAGAGCCTCCACACGACCCTTGACGGCCTCAGCAGCGGCAGCGGCAAGCTCACCGGTTGCTGGCTCCAGCAGGCTGTCGAGGTCGATGTTGGGATCGCGAAGGTAGACGTGGGTAAGGACCCGCGTCAGCGCTGCAGAAGACAGGACACGCGCCTCGGCCTCAGCCAGAGGGCCAAGGCCAAGGGTGACATCTTCAAGAGCACGGATCAGGAAGGGAAGCAGCTTGGCGGGGCCGTCCTCGGCGCCGGCCAGCGGGCTTTCCAGGCTGCTGTCATAAAGAGACCTCAGCAAGCCGCGAGCCTTCACCTCCATCTCCGTGAAGGTCTCGCGATCCTCGGCAAGGACCCGCGCCTTGCCGTCCAGCTCGACCTTCCACGCCCCAAACTCCTGCTCAAGTGCGCCCAGGCGGTCACGACACTTGTTAAGCTTGGCGTCTCGGTCCTTGACGGCCGCCTCGCGAGCCTTCAAGTCTTCCTCCTTCTCTTGGCGAACGCGGGCCTCCTTGGCAAGCTGGTCCCGCAGTCCCTGCAGCTCGCTCTCCAGCGCCTTGCAACGGCCTTGGGCATCGGCCGCCTCCCCCAAGGCAGCGTCGCGAGCGGCCTTTGCCCCAAGGACGGCCTTCTTCTCCTCGTCGCAGGCCGTCGAGGCCTGAACCAGCGCCGCTCGAATCGAAGCGTCAGAGCGAATCCAGCCAGAAGCCAGCTCCAAGCGCCCGACCACCAAGTGAGGGTCGGCGCCCAGAAGATCTTGCCGCAGCCGGTCCAGTTCAGCAGTAGCATAATCCAGGACAGCGGGAGGAGTCGGAGAGACAGCAGTTGGTGGAGTAGGAGGAGAGGACGGCAGCGTAACCACAGTATCCTGAGGAAGGACTTGGTGCGCCCCAGCATCTATGGCGATGGCATCAGGCAAGGATACCTCAGGAGTCGCTTGGGCCATGGGGGCTGAGCTTGCCCCAGCCAGCTCCACCAGGCCTCGCGAGGATGGCTGGGCAGGAGAGGCCCATGCCTTGCAGTCACCTCCTTTCATGGGCAGAGGCGCTGCCCCAGACGGAACCTCAGGAGCCCCCTTCAGCTTCTTCGTCGCAGGCGCCAGCCTAGCCAAGAGATATAGACATCAAGCCTCAGCGACAAAGCAAGGAATAAAACAAGAATCAAGCACTTACTGGTCGCCACTCGTGAGCTCGAGCAACCTCCGGCCGTACTTGAAGCCCGAGAGCCGGCTGCTGGGATCAGCCTCGAGAGGCTCGGAAGCAGGAGGCGCGTCTGCGGATCGCCTCGGAGCCGGGGCAGACCCGAGGGGGACCAGCCCAGTCCTGGCCTTCTTCGAGATCAGGGGCAAGCTCTCGCCGCCTTGCTCGTCGTCATCCTTGTCACTCGGCAAGAGGCGGAGAGCGCGGGACCTGCACCGGGGGAGGGGCGCTCTCGACTCCCCATCGGTAGCCTCGGAGTCAGGCCCTCCTCCCCGCTCCTCTTCTTCCTCCTCTTCGCAGGAGTCGCCGGAGGACACGTTCACCGTCGCCAGGGCCGCCGGGTCCTCAGGAACCTCTGTGGGCACGGGCCCGTCCCCATTGAAGACGGGCATGGAGTCCACCACCTTCTCCCAATCATCTCGAAGAAACAGGGGTGCAAGGGCGCCCTCCAGCCTCGCCACGTCTCCTCCGACCAAAGATTGGAGGACCGCGGCCAGATCTTCATTGGCCAAGATTGCGGGGCGCAGGCGGGGCCTCCACAATGGAAGCGAGTACTTACGAAGCGGGGCCACCTGGTGCTCCAGGAACTCCCTCAGGAGCGATGCACCAGTCAGCTTCGCCGCCGCCATGTTGCCCGCCCTCAGATCTGCGTCCATCTTCTCCAACACCGGCTTCGCGCGGGGGTCCACGAGTTCCGCACGAGACCAATCATTGGAGCTCGTGGGCTGCTCTATGGGCAGAATCAGCCGAGGGTGGATGCGCCCAGCATCTATCATGACCCACTTGCTCCTGAAGCCCTCAATCCTCTTCCTGGGCTTCGAGATGGCGTTGGAGCCGCCATACGCGACAAAGCTCGCGCACGCGGAGATGGCACCACGA
Organism: Triticum dicoccoides; assembly: GCF_002162155.2. Taxonomy (NCBI): domain Eukaryota; kingdom Viridiplantae; phylum Streptophyta; class Magnoliopsida; order Poales; family Poaceae; genus Triticum; species Triticum dicoccoides. The sequence goes on along the minus strand of NC_041393.1, from coordinate 507,133,320 downwards.
GAGGGCCGGAGGGAGAAGCAGTGGCGCAGCAAGGCCACTGAGGGCTGCACTCTGACGTGAGCCTCACAGTAGTAGGCGAAGATCGCCAGAAGAAGAATAGAGTTGGGGTGGAGATGCAGAGCTTACAGGTCGTAATGGCGAAGGACGGAGAAGAAAAACTCAGAAAAGGGAGGCACCAGACCGGCAGCAATAGCGCTTACAAAGAGCGGATAGAAGGTGCTCCCTTGGCCCTCAGGAAGGGCAGAGCCAGCCTTGAACACCTTCGCCCCGTCGATGCCTTGCGCCGCCACCATCCGGCGCACCCGGGCAAGGCTCGCCTCCGACACATTCGGCGAGTCCAAGGCGGGCGAGTACCAAGCTTCGGCCGGGGTCTGGCGAGGTGCCATGTCTTGCTAGGGCGCGTGGTCGAAGTAGATCTGAAGATTTCAGAGGCAGAAAGGAGGGCGCAAGAAAGGGGATCTGGGCAATGACCGGAGGAAGCAAGGAAAGCAAAGCCTAGGCAGATGTCACTCTTTTGGCGATTCACGCAGTTGCTGAGGCACCCACGTCCAACCAACCGCCATGCGGCGCCCGAGGCCGCAGGCTGTTAGGGCCCGCGGCGCTTCGCACTTGCCCCTTCGCTTCTCTACTCAGCCAAGTCCGGGCGTGCCTTGGGCCCGGGGGCTACTGTCGGCGTTCTAGGAACGGGGGTCGCCAGACTTGCCTGCCAGCGGCCTGCGGCGTGGCTCAAGGGGCGGCCCAGCGCGACCCATCTTCATCAGCACGAGCTCAAGACCCTCGCGAGGGGCCAAGCCTCGCGGCCGGGGTGGACGATAGGAAGCTTCCTCAGGCACGGCCTCGTCAGGCTGGCTCGCGAGGAGGCGGAGAGATCAAGGCGGGATACCTCACGAGGTGCCCATGACGCAAGCCATGACGACCAAGGGTGCCAGGCAGGCGCCGACCTGCGCAGAGTCCTTCTTTCCTCTTTGGTGCAAAAGGAGCAAGCGCATGCGAGAGCATCAAGCAAAGGCATCCATTTCGGTGCAACAAGACTAAGACCAGCAAAACGGCGGGATGGAGGTCATCGTGGAGCCCAAGCCGGCATCACCACCAGAGCCTTTGGCAGGCGAGGACCAACTTTAGTCAGGATAAGTGTACTAGATGTTCCCCTTCAAAATGGCCAATTGTTGGCGCCCTTCCCGCTCAATATTTGGGAAGAGGCCCAGGGCCTTTGCCTATAAATAGGACTAGCCACCCACAATGTAGAAGGATCGGAGATCGGATCCTCATTTGGAGGCCAGTAGAAAGAGCGACTGAACTCCCCTGAGTAGTTCACCGCACCAGCCAAGAACAGACCCTCGCGAGGCTGTTCTTCCTTGTATTGTTCATCATCAGCCCAAGAGGCAATCCACTACACCACAAACTAGAGTAGGGTATTACACCATAATGGTGGCCCGAACTAGTATAAACCCTGTGTCTCTTGTGTTGTTCCTTTGATTGCTTAGATCCTAGCGAGGCGGCGAGGTGCAGGTAGGTAGAGGGCGAGATCTCCGCGCGCACCCCAGTGTTCGAACCTAGAGGGTCTGCCGGAACCCGAAATCCGACAGGTGCGTGAGGGAAAACTTATTATCCGAGTACCTTTCAGTTAGAACTTATTTGCCTCGGTATGCCGAATGATTTTGTAACCATTAAAAGCCCTTCGGGCTTTCAGCCCGAGTACTTTTATCCGTGTTTAGGATTCTGGATTTATCTGAACTTTGCTTTCCAGTTTCTTGCATGGTTGAGTTTATTTCATAACTTAGGCGAAGGCAGGCTCGCAGCTAAGTCTTCGAGTGAGAGGGACGCTCGTCACTCGGAGTGGGGTTTAGCTTAGGCAAAGACTGGTCCATTGCTAAGCCCCCGAGTGAGAGGGATGCTTGTCACTCGGAGTAGGTTTTAACTTAGGTGAAGGCGGGCTCGCTGCTAAGTCTCCAAGTGAGAAGGACGCTTATCACTCGGAGTGGGTTTTAGCTTAGGTGAAGACTGATCCGCAGGTAAGCCCCCAAGTGAGAGGGATGCTCATCACTCGGAGTAGGTTTTAACTTAGGCGAAGACTGGTTCGTAGCTAAGCCCCCAAGTGAGAGGGATGCTCGTCACTGCTACCTCTTGAGTATGCGTTAGTTTTCCCTTGAAGAGGAAAGGGTCATGTAGCAAAGTAGCGTAAGTATTTCCCTCAGTTTTTGAGAACCAAGGTATCAATCCAGTAGGAGACAACACACAAGTCACCTAGTACCTGCACAAACAATCAAGAACCTTGCAACCAACGCGATAAAGGGGTTGTCAATCCCTTCACGATCACTCGCAAAAGTGAGATCTAACAAAGATAGTAAAGTAAATATTTTTGGTATTTTTGTTGTATAGATTGGAAAGTAAAGATTGCAAAATAGTAAACGAGATGAGATGTAAATAAAAGAGATGTAATATAATAGGAAAGAGATCCGGGGGCCATAGGTTTCAACAGTGGCTTCTCTCAAGATAGCATGTATTACGGTGAGTGAACAAATTACTGCCGAGCAATTGATAGAAAAGCGCATAATTATGAAGAGATATAAGGAAATGATCATGAATATAGGCATCACGTCCGTGTCAAGTAGACCGAAACGATTCTGCATTTACTACTATTACTCCACACATCGACTACTATCTAGCATGCATATAGAGTATCTATTATATACTTAAAACAAGAGTCAAATAAGCCATTATGTTCGTCCACACAGATTAAATTATCTTAACCACTAATTCTAGAGATTAAGGGCTGAGATTAAAGATGTAAAATTTACATACAAATATTATTGCGAAGCAACAATTGAACATGTCAGGTACGTACAAAAATATGTTCCGGCGATAACTGAAAGAGACGGAAAAAAGAAGCAACCGGAGTAGCTTAGCTTAACACGACAGATATATTAATTTGAAACGGGCAAGTCAGAGTCCTGATATACAAGGACTCCCACTTAATCCAGGCGCACGTCCATAGAAAAGTCAAACCTATTATGGCCTGAACTTTATATCAATCGTGCATGCATGCTTAGAGTTTTATATAGTTACTACGGAGTATAAAGCTACAGGACAAGCCCCAGGACCACCACATGCTCCACGCGATCTCCCAGGCTTAAGCACGCTGCGGCTCCTGCCAAGCAAGCAACAGTCTACGGTTTGAACAACTTAATGTTGGCATGAAGAGGAATTCAAAGTATTGTGTATTTAGCTACTTGCAAAAAAAAGGTATTGTGTATTTAGCTACTAGCTCGACCAATCTCTAGGGTACAAGCTAGCCTGCGACCACGTGCGAGCGATGACGACGGCAACAGCAGAGGGCATGTGTCGTCGCGGGACAACAACGCAGCTGCGTGGCTGAGTGGTCCCTGACTAGCACTTGTGGGTTGTGGCGGCATGATCAATCTGACTCAAGGGGTGAATGCGATCAAGTGCTTCGATCGAGCGCAACAGACATAGACGTACGCGTACACATGCATGCAAACAGGTGCACTAATCGTTTTTTGTCTATACACGTACGCTAATTGATTTTTTCATGGTACCAGATACAACGTGGGAAAGTATCAGCTTGGTTGTGAAGTAACTTAGTATTTCGTACATATAATCTACTTGATTACGAACCAATGGTTGTAGTGTGTTTACAATTTTGAACATCTTTTTTCTTCTTTCATGTGACATTTTTTAACATGTTCTTTTTTCTTAGATCAATCCAAATGACATAAATGGCCTTCTTTTTGGGAGATGCTCTAGCGTATTATTTTCGTTCCAACTAACAAAGAATTGAGGGCAGTCTGATTCGTTAAATAGATTTGTATAGAGGTGGGAGGTGCGACTGTAAAGAAAAAAAATCGAAGGGCTGCCTGATTTGTACAGGAGTTCTAAACATATTTACATGTACACACAAAAAAAGAAGATATTTATGTGAATGTGCTGTTTTCATTGCTAGGTCAAGAAGCAAAAAAAAAGAAGAAGAAGAAACTACTTTGCACGTGTAGCATTGCCAGTTAGCGAGTATGGTCATCTGACCAACTCAGATAGTAGACATTTAAATCAGCGTCCAGTGAATCCCTCTGCAGTAAGTCTACAATATTTGGAAATAATCAAACTTTTAATTTAGAAAAAGAATGCAAGTCCATTTTCTTCATTTATAAGTTATTTCTTTGAAAGCGAATCTTTTTCAGAAAACTTAATTCAGCATAGAGACATGTAGTATGGACCTCCCACACACGCAAAATCACAAACCTTTGTGCTGACTGAAATCATTAACTTACGCGATTGACATAATATAAAACTAAAATTCAGTTGATCAAATTTCATAATCTATTTTGCACACTAAAATTGAAATAAAAACAAAAGGAGAGTTCACAGCCGAATTCAGCAGACCAAATTCACACCCGAAATAAAAAGGCAATTTTATTACCATCTACATCAAAAAAGGAGAATCGGTTTTGGAAAACCAAATTCGGCCGACACATGTAGTATGGACATCACACACGTGAAATCATAGTCATTTCTGATGAGTGAAATCAGTTGACCCATGGGATGGACTGGATATAAAACTAAATCTATCTAGATCAAATTTGAAATAATAAACAACATAAAAATTTGTAACTTAATTTTCATGTATTCAAAGAAAGTATGTAAATAGCTAAAAACATAATAGTTTAAAAACCCTAGCAATTATATTATACATACACTTCCCCACCATTGCAAGCTAGAATCACTTATTATTAATTTCTATACCGGGGACAACAAAATGGATAATTCGGACACGGCCATAAAGAGAAGCTACACTAGGATAAACTAAGAGGATGTTTTAGAAAAATAAAAGCTGCAATCAACAAGTGCTGACATTCTTTAATTGGTTGTTTCATCTGTGCTCAAACTTTGAAGTCAACAAAAAGTACTGGATATAAGATTAGGAAGAAAAGGTGAGAGAGATAGAAGGAAGTTGTGTTTTCGGGCAATTTCTCGCAATATATGTAGATAATAGTTTAACAAAGGGAACATTAATATATGCTTGCTTGGAACCATCTGGGAGAGATGACATTGCATCAAGCCATCAACCGTAAACAACCTTACGATATTGCCAATGAAAAGGTGGTTGATGAAGAGATAGATTAACCTCGAGTACAAGCTTTCGATATTTTGATTTAATCCTTATTAAGAATCCATCTAAAACTTCTTAGTGGGAAGATAGAAACCAATAGGCGAATATGATTAGAAGTGGAAAATACCAAGATCCCTCCAAAATACCATCGAGTGTATAGTTTGTTGAAGACCCAAATACTATTGCTCTTCTGGTGACAACATCGCTATTTAGCCAATGAGAAGGTAGTTGGATTAAGAGATGGACTAATCTCAAGTATGATCATTCACTATTTAGATTTAATATTTACTAAAATTGCATCTAAAATTATTAATGGGAAGATAGGCACCAATAAGCGAGGGTGGGTAGAAGAGAAAAAGCCCAACATCGGTCTAGAATTTTGTCTGTTGAATAATTCGCCGAAGACCCGAACTATTTGTCTTCTATTCATAGTTTTTGACAAGAACGCAATACAAAAAGTAGTTAGGCCATGTTTATACAAAAGCAAAATTCGGTTTCTGCAACACATATATGTTGGTTATTCCAAATCAAAATTCTCAAAATATGTCAAATCTAGTTGCGCAAACGCGCGGGTCGCACTGCTAGTTAAGTTCATAAGAACGGAGTAACACATTAAGCAAGATGACATGATGTAGAGGGATAAACTCAAGCAATATGATATAAACCCCATATTTTTATCCTCGATGGCAACAATACAATATGTGCCTTGTTGCCCCTACTGTCACTGGGAAAGGACACCTCAAGATTGAACCCAAAGCTAAGCACGTCTCCCATTGCAAGAAAGATCAATCTAGTAGGCCAAACTAAACCGATAATTCGAAGAGACTTGCAAAGATATCAACTCATGCATATAAGAATTCAGAGAAGAACCAAACAATATTCATAGATAATCTTTTTCATAAATCCACAATTCATCGGATCTCGACAAACACACCGCAAAAGAATTACATCGAATAGATCTCCAAGAACATCAAGGAGAACTTTGTACTGAGAATCAAAGAGAGATAAGAAGCCATCTAGCTAATAACTATGGACCCGAAGGTCTGTGGTAAACTACTCACGCTTCATCGGAGAGGCAATGGTGTTGATGTAGAAGCCCTCCGTGATCGTTTCCCCCTCCGGCAGATCGCCAGAAAAGGCCCCAAGATGGGATCTCACGGGTACAGAAGGTTGCGGCGGTGCAAAAGTGGTTTCGTGGCTCACCCTGATGTTTCTAGGGTATAAGAGTACAATAGGCGAAAGAAGTACGTCAGTGGATCTACAAGGGGCCCACGAGGGTGGGGGCGCACCTACCCCCCTGGCCGCGCCCTCCTGCCTCGTGGCCTCCTCGTGGAGTCCCAGACTTCTACACCGAGGCTTCTGGATTGCTTTCGGTCCAAGAAAGATCATCTCGAAGGTTTCATTCCGTTTGGACTCTGTTTGGTATTCCTTTTCTGTAAAACTCTAAAATAGGCAAAAAAAAACAGAATCTGGCACTCAGCCTCCGGTTAATAGGTAAGTCCCAAAAATAATATAAAAGAGCATATTAAAGCCCATTAAACATCCAAAACAGATAATATAATAGCATGGAACAATAAAAATTATAGATACGTTGGAGACGTATCAAGCAACCCCAAGCTTAATTCCTGCTCATCCTCGAGTAGGTAAATGATAAAAACAGAATTTTGATGTGGAATGCTACCTAACATAATTATCAATGTAATTTTCTTTATTGTGGCATGAATGTTCAGATTCGAAAGATTCAATACAAAAGTTTAATTTTGACATAAAAACAATAATACTTCAAGCATACTATCAAAGCAATCATGTCTTCTCAAAATAACATGGCCAAAGAAAGCTACCCCTACAAAATCATATAGTCTGACTATGCTCTATCTTCATCACACAAAATATTTAATCATGCACAACCCCGGTTTCAGCCAAGCTATTGTTTCATACTTTAGTATGTTCAAACTTTTTCAATCTTCACGCAATACATGAGCATGAGCCATGGACATAGCACTATAGGTGGAATAGAATGGTGGTTGTGGAGAAGACAAAAAGGAGAAGATAGGCTCACATCAACTAGGCGTATCAATGGGCTATGGAGATGCCCATCAATAGATATGAATGTGAGTGAGTAGGGATTGCCATGCAACGGATGCACTAAAGCTATAAGTGTATGAAAGCTCAAAAGAAACCTAAGTGGGTGTGCATCCAACTTGCTTGCTCACGAAGACCTAAGGCACTTTTGAGGAAGCCCATCATTGGAATATACAAGCCAAGTTCTATAATGAAAAATTCCCACTAGTATATGAAAGTGACAACATAGGAGACTCTCTATCATGAAGATCATGGTGCTACTTTGAAGCACAAATGTGGTAAAAGGATAGTAGCACTGCCCCTTCTCTCCTTTTCTCTCATTTGTTTTATTTGGGCCTTTTCTCTTTTTTATGGCCTCTTTTTTCTCTTTTTGTATTTATTTAGTCTGGAGTCTCATCCCGACTTGTGGGGAAATCATAGTCTCCATCATACTTTCCTCACTGGGACAATACTCTAATAATGAAGATCATCACACTTTTATTTACTTAGAACTCAATACTTAGAACAAAATATGACTCTATGTGAATGCCTCCGGCGGTGTACCTGGATCTGCAATGATTCAAGAGTGACACGTATGAAAAATTACGAACGATGGCTTTGCCACAAATATGATGTCAACTACATGATCATGCAAGGTAATATGACAATGATGGAGCGTGTCATAATAAACAGAACGGTGGAAAGTTGCATGGCAGTATATCTCGGAATGGCTATGGAAATGCCATAATAGGTAGGTATGGTGGCTATTTTGAGGAAGGTATATGGTGGGTGTATGGTACTGGCGAAAGTTGCACGGTACTAGAGGCTAGCAATGGTGGAAGGGTGAGAGTGCATATAATCCATGGACTCAACATTAGTCATAAAGAACTCACATACTTATTGTAAAAATCTACAAGTCATCAAAACAAAGTACTACACGCATGCTCCTAGGGGAAGGGTTGTAGGAGTTAACCATCGCGCGATCCTGACCTCCACACATACGGAAGGCAATCAATAAATAAATCATGCTCCAACTTCATCACATAACAGTTCACCATACGTGCATGCTACGAGAATCACAAACTTTTAACACAAGTATTCAATTACTCTGCTAGCATGTCTCTAATATCACCATCTCCATATCTCAAAACAATCATCAAGCATCAAACTTCTCATAGTATTCAATGCATTTTATATGAAAGTTTTTATTATACCCATCTTGGGTGCCCATCATATTAGGACTAGTTTTATAACCAAAGCAAATTACCATGCTGTTCTAAAAGACTCTCAAAACAATATAAGTGAAGCTTGAGAGATCAATAATTTCTATAAAATGAAACCACCACCGTGCTCTAAAAAGATATAAGTGAAGCACTAGAGCAAAATTGTCTAGCTCAAAAGATATAGTGAAGCACATAGAATATTCTAATAAATTCCAATTCATGCGTGTCTCTCCAAAAGGTGTGTACATCAAGGATGATTTTGGTAAACTAAAAATCAAAGACTCAAATCATACAAGACGCTCCAAGCAAAACACATATCATGTGGTGAATAAAAATATAGCCTCAAGTAAAGTTACTGATAGACGAAGATGAAAGAGGGGATGCCTTCCCAGGCATCCTCAAGCTTAGACTTTTGGTTGTTCTAGAATTTGAACTTGGGGTGCCTTGGGCATCCCCAAGCTTAGGCTCTTGCCACTCCTTATTCCAAAATCCATCAGATCTTTACCCAAAAACTCGAAAACTTCACAACACAAAACTTCAACAGAAAATCTCATGAGCTCCGTTAGTATAAGAAAACAAACCACCACCTTAAGGCACTGTAATGAACTCATTCTTTATTTATATTGGTGTTAAACCTACTGTATTCCAACTTCTCTATGGTTCCTACCTGATACGTCTCCAACGTATCTATAATTTTTGATTGCTCCATGCTACTTTATCTACTGTTTTAGGCAATATTGGGCTTTATTATCCACTTTTATATTATTTTTGGGACTAACCTATTAACCGGAGGCCCAACCCAGATTTGTTGTTTTATGCCTATTTTAGTGTTTCGAGGAAAAGGAATATCAGACGGAGTCAAAACGGAACGAAATCAACTAGAGAAGTTAATTTTGGAAGGAAACCCACCTGATAGACTTGGAGTGCACGTCAGGGGAGTGCCGGGCTGCCCACTAGGGTGGGGGACGCGCCCACCCCCTAGGGCGTGCCCCCTGCCTCGTGAGCACCCCAGATTTCCACCGATGTACCCCTTGCACTCATATATACTCACGTACCCTAAAACTTCCAGAACAGAATATAGATCGGGAGTTCCGCCGCCGCAAGCCTCTGTAGCCACCAAAAACCTCTCGGGAGCCCGTTCCGGCACCCTGCTGAAGGGGGAACCCATCACCGGTGGCCATCTTCATCATCCTGGCGCTCTCCATGACGAGGAGGGAGTAGTTCACCCTCGGGGCTGAGGGTATGTACCAGTAGCTATGTGTTTGATCTCTCTCTCTCTCTCTCTCTCTCTCTCTCTCTCTCTCTCTCGTGTTCTCTCTCGTGTTCCCTCTATGGCACGATCTTGATGTATCCCGAGCTTTGCTATTGTAGTTGGATCTTATGATGTTTCTCCCCCTCTACTCTCTTGTGATGAATTGAGTTTCCCCTTTAAAGTTATCTTATCGGATTGAGTCTTTTATGAGAACACTTGATGTATGTCTTGGTGATCAACTTGCGGGTTTCGTGACATTGGGAACCTATGCATAGGGGTTGGCACACGTTCTTGACTGTCCGGTAGTAGCTTTGGGGCACTCTTTGAAGTACTTTTATGTTGGTTGGATGAATCTGAGATTGTGTGATGCATATCGTATAATCATGCCCACGGATACTTGAGGTGACAATGGAGTATCTAGGTGACATTAGGGTTTTGGTTGATTTGTGTCTTAAGGTGTTATTCTAGTACGAACTCTTTTATAGATCGATCCGAAAGAATAACTTTGAGGTGGTTTCGTACCCTACCATAATCTCTATGTTTGTTCTCCGCTATTAGTGGCTTTGGAGTGACTCTTTGTTGCATGTTGAGGGCTTGTTATATGATCTATCTATGTTATTATTGTTGAGAGAACTTGCACTAGTGAAAGTATGAACCCTAGGCCTTGTTTCCTATCATTGCAATACCGTTTATGCTCACTTTTATCGCTCGCTACCTTACTGTTTTTATTATTTCAGATTACAAAAACCTATATCTACTATCTATTTTGCACTTGTATCACCATCTCTTCGCCGAACTAGTGCACCTATACAATTTACGATTGTATTGGGTGTGTCGGGGACACAAGAGACTCTTTGTTATTTGGTTGCAGGGTTGTTTGAGAGAGACCATCTTCATCCTACGCCTCCTACGGATTGATAAACCTTAGGTCATCCACTTGAGGGAAATTTGCTACTGTCCTACAAACCTGTGTACTTGCAGGCCCAACAACGTCTACAAGAAGAAGGTTGTGTAGTAGACATCAAGCTCTTTTCTGGCGCCGTTGCCGGGGAGGCTAGGTAAAGGGTACTCACACCCCATCAACTAAGCTCTTTTTTTGGCGAGGTGAGTGCTTGAAGGTATATCTTTAGATCTTGCAATCGAATCTTTTTGTTTCTTGTTTTATCACTAGTTTAGTTTATAAAAGAAAACTACAAAAAAAAGGAGTTAAGTTTGTCTCATACGCTCCGTCTTTTTAATATCTTTCGTGAGTATGATGGAAAGGAAAATTGTGCTCAAGTGCTAGAAGAAGAATTACATAGAATGCTTGGCATGAAATATGTGAATGATGAGCATGATTGCAATATTTTTAGTATGAATTCCTTGAATATCCATGATACTAATGATATGCAAAGCCACAAGCTTGGTGAAGCTATGTTTGATGAAGATGATATTTTTTGTCCCCCAAGCTTTGATGAGCAAATTTACTATGATGAAAGCATGCCTCCTATCTATGATAATTATTGTGATGACACGTATGCTTTAAAGAATAATGATAACCATGAAACATGTCATCTTGATCTTAATTTTCAATCACATGATAGTTATTTTGTTGAGTTTGCTCCCACTACTATTCACGAGAAGAAATTTGCTTATGTTGAGAGTAGTAAATTTTCTATGCTTGTAGATCATGAAAAGAATGATTTAGGTGCTGGTTATATTGTTGAATTCATTCATGATGCTACTGAAAACTATTATGAGAGAGGAACATATGCTTGTAGGAGTTGCAATAATGTCAAGTTTCCTCTCTATGTGTTGAAAATCTTGAAGTTATGCTTGTTTTACCTTCCTATGCTTGTTGATTATTGTTCCCCTAAGTTGTTTGCTCACAAAATCCCTATGCATAGGAAGTGTGTTAGGCTTAAATGTGCTAGTCATATGCTTCATGATGCTCCCGTTATGTTTCAATTTGTATCTTTTATGTGAGCATCATTGTCATCATCATGCCTAGCTAGAAAGGCATTAAAGAAAAGCGCTTGTTGGGAGACAACCCAATATTTACCCTTACTGTTTTTGTGTGTCCACATGATTATGCTACTATATTAATCATGTTTTATAGCTTTTGTTTCAATAAAGTGCCAAGTAGAACCTTTGGGAAGACTTGGGTGAAGTTTATATGATCTTGCTGTAGAAAACAGAAACTTTTGTGCTCACGAGAATGGCTGCCATTTTTTACTGGAGAGTGATTTTAGGTTGATTCTTTTTTAAGATGATTAATATACAAATTACTCAGGTCCAGCAATTTATTTCATAATTTTTGGGGTTCCAGAAGTATACGTTTGATACAGATTACTACAGACTGTTCTGTTTTTGACAGATTCTGTTTTCTATGTGTTGTTTGCTTATTTTGATGCATCTATGGCTAGTATTAAGTGGTATGAACCATAGAGAAGTTAGAATACAATATATGTTACACCAATATGAATTTATAATGAGTTCATTACAGTACCTAAGTGGTGGTTTTATTTTCTTATACTAACGGAGTTTACGAGTTTTGTTTTGAGTTTTGTGTGGTTGAAGTTTTCAAGTTTTGGGTAAAGATTCAATGGACTATGGAATAAGGAGTGGCAAGAGCCTAAGATTGGGTATGCCCAAGGCACCCCAAGGTAATATTAAAGTACAACCAAGAGCCTAAGCTTGGGGATACCCCGGAAGGCATGCCCTCTTTCGTCTTCGTTCATCGGTAACTTTACTTGGAGCTATATTTTTATTCGCCACATGATATGTGTTTTGCTTGGAGCATCATTTTCTTTTGTTAGTTTTTGCTTGCTGTTAGTTAGATTAATGTTTTGCATCTTTATTTTCAATAAAAAAAGTCAAGGATAGCCTTTGTCATGCTTATTTTGCTAGTTTGCATGTTGCTGTTTGAAAACAGAAAGTTTACCGCTGTTGTAAAAATTCCCTAGAAAAGTCAGGGAATGTTATAACGTTGAATATTTTTGAATATTAAGCTCTGATAAATTTATTACAGTGGGAATTTTAGTTCATAAATTTTGGAGTCAGGTAAGTATTGTTACCCTTGCATTCTTTACAGACTGTACTGTTTTGATAGATTGCTGTTATGGTTGCATTGTTTGCATAAGTTTGCTTGTTTAATGATTCTATTTGAGGATAGTAGTATTAAATATGCAGAGGCATTTAGTATGCAATGTTGAATAATAATTTTAGTGATTTGTTACAGTAGAAAGTGATAAGGTTTTGCATTGGTTTATACTAACCAATCTCACGAGTTCTTGTTGAGTTTGTTGTGAATGAAGCTTTTGATAAAATAAAAGAAAAACCATGATATGAGAGGAATTAAGGAGACATTAAAGCTCAAGGTTGGGGATGCCCAAGGCACTGTAACACCCCAAAAAAAATTTAACCAGGTTTTAGTTATTAAAATTTTGCCAAGAGTTTAACTTTTTTGCATGCAAGTATATCTCTGTTGATTTCAAAACTTTTCTTTTAATATTAAGAAAATTTTCCCAAGTGGATCCTTCCAAAATATATTGGACTTATTTTCCCTCTCATTTAAAAAAAACATCTCTCAATCAGGAGATTTATTTATAAAATTATTTCACCCTGAGCTTTATTCATTAAATGACTTGTTTTAAAATTTGGAGCTCTTTTTGAACTACAACCATTTGATATATTTAACTAAAAATTTCACCAAAACTTGGAGATATCATGTGATGTCTCTAAATCACTTTTGTGGAATAATATATTTCATTCATTGTATATTTTGAGTTCTACACCAAGTTTTCAAATCTGGTCCAGTGGGCAATTTTACACTACAACCTATTTAAATATTTCTTTAAAATTTCTACCAAAATTAGGGGAGGTCAGTAGGAGCATATTATTCCACTTTGTGCAAAAACCTATTTATGTTCTTTGAAAAAATTGAGTGAATCATCCTCTTTTTCATTCTGGTCCAGCCTTGTGATTTCTACTGCAACCCTATTTAATTTTGCTCCAAAGATCTTGTGTTTTCTCGTACTTGTAGAAAGCCCTACCAAACCCCTAAATCCAGGAGCATGCACCCATTGGATTAATTTTGGTTCATGAAATAATGTCATTTATTTCCTGTCCAGAATTGTAGTTTTGCAAAGCTTGCACTAACACGTTTCTCCTTTTGCCAAACTAACCCTACCACTCTCTCTTGCATCTAAGGAGACACTGATCTGGAGTTTTTGACCACTCCAAGACTTGCCTAAGTGCCCTTGGCATTTTGTCAAACACCTTATGGGCATGATCTGTTTTGGCATGAATTTTTGGTTTGCACTGTGAACCTGATCCCCTGACCAAACCAGCTTGTCCACTGATCCCCTTGCAAGCCCAAACCTAGACCTGCTAACCCCCAGCTCCAACCGAGCCACCTAGCATGCCATGGCATTTCGCCGAGCATCTGGTGGGCGTGCGCTGGGCGCGCCCAGAGCGCGCAAATTGCAGCCGCACACACGAGCCGCCGCGTCGCGCCCCTGTCTTGGCCCACACGGCAGGACCTCGCCACGCACTCTCCGCCTCGCCACAACACGACAGCCCGCCCTGGCGCCCTACAGCGCCACCGTCAGAGCACTTTTGGCGGCACGCCGGTGTCGGCAGTGCGCCTCTGCCACGGGCAGCACCGCCCAAGCCTCTCCCGCTCGCCACCTGGCCCCTGGAGCAGTGCGAGCTCATCCGCAAGCGTGTCTGCTAGCCCTCGTCGCTGCCACGTCGCCCTAGCTACAGAGAGGCGGTTCGCCGGAGAGCTTATCCACGGCCGCCGCGGAACCGCCTTGCCACGCCTATAAAAGGAGGCCCCGAGCTTCCCCGAGCACGCAGGCAACCTCAGGCCACCCCAATGGCGCTCCCCTGCCTCGCATTCGACCCGGGGAGGCCTCCTTCCTCATCTCCGGCAACTCCTGCCGCCGCCACTATTCCGTCCATTCCGGCGCCACCAAGGTTTCTCCCTCCCATTTCTCTTCACCAAGAACACCTCCTTCCTTCCAGGAACCCAACCCCCTACTTGATTTTGATCGGGAGCCATCGCCGCCACAAAACCACTTCCCCACCAAAGCCTCCTCCGCCGTGAAGCTCACCGCCGGCAGCTCCCTCCGCCCCCACCTACCTGACGACCACCGGGATGACCGCCCTGGAGTGGCGGATCCATCCCCGCCCTTGGGGCCCCGCGAGGAGCCGCTAGTCGCCGGCGACGATCGCCGAAGCTCCGCCTCCGCTCGGGACAGAGGAAGGAGAGGGAGAAAGACTAGTCAAACCTGACCAGTGGGCCCCCTGGACCCACTGTCAGTGACCCCCGCACCGGTCCACGCGTTTTAAGTGGAGGCGTAAAACCTCAAGTACGCCTCCTATGACCGAAAGCGTATTTCTATCTGAAACGTTTTTCTTTTTCTGTTTTATTTAAAATCAGATTTGACCAAATCTTTGACTGGCTCTATCTTTTTAAATACAACTCCAAATGAAATGATTCTTTTTCCTACCTCTCTCAAATTTCACCTAGTTTATTTTAAGATTTATTTGAAAAAATTTCAGAACAACTTTTGGTGCTGTTTTTATTTTATGTGTTAATTCTTTTATATTGCTAAAATAGGATTTTTGAAGAGAGGAGAAATGTTTCAAGTTTTGGAGTGCACCCTGCCTTTCCACACATTGAAGGCAAGCATTCTGAATCCCGGCATAATATTTTTGGTGCGATCGTTGATACATTTATAACACCACTGCATTTCGAAGGACTTGTTATTTCATGTAGTATGATCATATGCATGAGTGCATATTAGTGATTTCCATGCTGTTGGAAATGAACACACTTGTGATGATAATCACCCTCATGTGCCTTGCATGCATACCGGCAGGAACCCGGGAAAACCTCTGCCTTGGGTAGGCATGAGTTTGTCGCCGGTCTCCGTCGGGACGGTTATGTCTGGTATGGCACGGTAAGGTGATATGAGCGGTGACTCTGTTGGATGAAATATATTCGTTATACTAATCATGCAGGGAATACTTAAATCTCCTGAGTCGATCGTACATCGAGTCTTGTTCCAGTAACCCCCATACTTGTTTCATACTACCACTCGTCTCTACAGCAAGTAGAGTACGGTTCAGTAAGTTGTCAACCTCTTTCTAGCACACACCGTACAGAGAGGCCATGGTGGAAGATACCGGTTGTAGCTGGTAGGTAGGCCACCTGGTCCGGGGGCATGGGTGTTTCCGGTTGGGACCGAGAGGGGAGGCCACCCCTTAGAGCGCGCGATATAAATTTTATCCCATGCTACGCGAGGTTGTAGCCTCCCCACTTAGAGTTTGCTTAACAGGTGTCGTGGGTGATTCCAGAAATGTGTGAGATAAGCTGGTGTGTGCAAGTTAGGTGTGTTTTCAACAAAAAGACCATAGACGGAATTAGTCCCGATGGACTAAAGAAATCCGTTACTCGTGGGTAAAGAGTACACCCTCTGCAGAGATTAAACCTATTCGAATAGCCGTGTCCATGGTTAAGGATTACAGTCTGGGATGGGTCAAGTGTCGGTCTTAGTGTCGGTCTTCGGAGGTGAAACTGTTAACCAGAAATGGAATTACTACTTGTGACTTGTGATAACTATGATTATTATTATTGTTGACTAACCCATGATATTATTGTTATTATCGAGTATCTCTGGGATGGTTCTACCTCCGGGATATTCACTATGATTGTTTATTTTAAAGCCCTTTATGTGGTGTCGCTCAGACGCCCGACTGTGACATTTCTTTTAAAGCCCTTTATGTGGTGTCGCTCAGACGCCTGACTGTGGCATTTCTTTTAAAGCCCTTTATGTGGTGTCGCTCAGACGCCCGACTGTGGCATTTCTTTTAAATCCCTTTATGTGGTGTCGCTCAGACGCCCGACTGTGGCATTTCTTTTAAAGCCCTTTATGTGGTGTCGCTCAGACGCCCGACTGTGGCATTTCTTTTAATGCCCTTTATGTGGTGTCGCTCAGACGCCCGACTGTGGCATTTCTTTTAAAGCCCTTTATGTGGTGTCGCTAAGACGCCCGACTGTGGCTTTGCTTGTTATTTATTTCATAAATTTTAATACTACTATGTTATTGCAATTTTATAAATAACTTGCTTGCACGCATCAGAGATTTATTTATCTTTGTGACTGACGTCATGAGCATAAAATATTTTCAGCACATCATTGTTATATTATACCTGTGTTCATAATGTTTGCGAGTACATTCAAAGTACTCACTGGCTTGTCCCTGGCTATTGTCTTGGCCAGATTTTCTTGCACGAAGAGGAGCGACGTGATGACAGCCTCGGAACCTAAGTAATGGAGATAGCAGCCTCGCGAAGATAGGAGTTAACCTGGTCAGCTGTTTTTGTGGGAAATGGAGTCCCATAGACACTGATGTCTCACAAACCGCTTCCGTCATCAACCACTAGAAACCCAATTGTTGTACTCACAGGCCAGAATGGTCTTGTACTACATATTTTGTATTTGCTTGGAATTTCTGTATCAAGTTGGAGCCTGGACTTATTTTCCCTCTCATTTAAAAAAAACATCTTTCAATCAGGAGATTTATTTATTAAATTATTTCACTCTGAGCTTTATTCATTAAATGACTTGTTTTAAAATTTGGAGCTCTTTTTGATCTGCAACCATTTGATATATTATTCTAAAAATCCAACCAAAATTTGGAGATGTCATGTGATGTCTCTAAATCACTTTTGTGCAATAATATATTCCATTCATTGAATATTTTGAGCTCTACACCCAATTTTCTTCTCTGGTCCAGAGAGCAATTTTGCACTACAACCCTTCTAAATATTTGTTTCTAGCTTCCACCAAAATTATGGGATGTCAGTAGAAACATATCATTCCATTATATGCAACAATCCAGTGCTGTTCTTTGAAAAAATTGAGTCAATCATCCTCTTTTTCATTCTGGTCCAGCCTTGTGATTTCTACTGCAACCCTATTTAATTTTGCTCCAAAGATCTTGTGTTTTCTCCTACTTGTAGACAGCCCTACCAAACCCCTAAATCCAGGAGCATGCACCCATTGGATTAATTTTGGTTCATGGAATAATGTCATTTATTTCCTGTCCAGAATTGTAGTTTTGCAAAACTTGCACAAACAAGTTTCTCCTTTTGCCAAACTAACCTCACCACTCTCTCTTGCATCTAAGGAGACACTGATCTGGAGTTTTTGACCACTCCAAGACTTGCCTAAGTGCCCTTGGCATTTTGTCAAACACCTTATGGGCATGATCTGTTTTGGCATGGATTTTTGGTTTGCACTGTGAACCTGATCCCCTGACCAAACCAGCTTGTCCACTGATCCCCTTGCAAGCCCAAACCTAGACCTGCTAACCCCCAGCTCCAACGGAGCCACCTAGCATGCCATGGCATTTCGCCGAGCATTTGGTGTGCGTGCGCTGGCCGCGCCCAGAGCGCGCAAATTGCAGCCGCGCACACGAGCCGCCGCCTCGCGCCCCTGTCTTGGACCACACGGCAGGACCTCGCCACGCACTCCCCGCCTCGCCACAACACGACAGCCCGCCCTGGCGCCCTACAGCGCCACCGCCAGAGCACTTTTGGCGGCACGCCGGCGTCGGCAGTGCGCCTCTGCCACGGGCAGCGCCGCCCAAGCCTCTCCCACTCGCCACCTGGCCCCTGGAGCAGTGCGAGCTCATCCGCAAGCGTGTCTGCTAGCCCTCGTCGCTGCCACGTCGCCCTAGCACAGAGAGGCGGTTCGCCGGAGAGCTAATCCACGGCCGCCGCGGAACCGCCTTGCCTCGCCTATTTAAGGACCCCCGAACTCATCCGAGCACGAAGGTAGCCTCAAGCGGTCCCCAGGAAGCCCCCAGTGGCAGCCAATCGACCAGGGAAGGCCTTCTTCCCCGAGTCCGGCCGGTTCAGCCGCCGCCAAGTTCCGGCCGATTCTGTCGCCACCAGTGCCTCCCCCTCTCCATTCTCTCCACCAAGAGCTCTCCCTCCCTCTCGTGAATACAACCCCCCCGCTCGATTTTGGTCAGAGACCACCGCAGCCCCAAACTCACTATCCACCCGAAGCCTCCTCCGCCGCGAAGCTCGCCGCCGGCAGCTCCCTCCGTCCCCACCGGCCTGGTGACCACCTGGAGGACCGCACTGGAGTCGCGGATCCATCCAGACCCTCTGGAACCCGCGGGGAGCCACCGTTCACCGGCGACGACCGCCGTTGCCCCGCCTCCGTTCGGGCAGAGGAAGGAGAGGGAGAAATAGACCAGTCAAACCTGACCAGTGGGCCAGGCGGGCCCACTGTCAGTGAGACGCGCGCCGTCCACGCTGGATAAGTGGAAGCGTAAAACTCGCGAGTACGTTTACCCTGCACCGAAAGCGTATTCTATCTGAAACGTTTTCTTTTCTTTCTTTTTTTAAAAACAGAATTTGACCAAAACTTTGACTGGTTATATCTTTTTAAATACAACTCCAAATGAAATGATTCCTTTTCCTACCTCTCTAAAATTTCACCTAGTTTATTTTAAGATTTATTTGAAAAATTTTCAGAACAACTTTTGGTGCTGTTTTTATTTTGTGTGTTAATTCTTTTATATTGCTAAAATAGGATTTTTGAAGAGAGGAGAAATGTTTCAAGTTTTGGAGTGCACCCTGCCTTTCCACACATTGAAGGCAAGCATTCTGAATCCTGGCATAATATTTTTGGTGTGATCGTTGATACATTTATAACACCACCGCATTTCGAAGGACTTGTTATTTCATGTAGTATGATCATATGCATGAGTGCATACTAGTGATTTCCATGCTGTTGGAAATGAACACACTTGTGATGATAATCACCCTCATGTGCCTTGCATGCATACCGGCAGGAACCCGGGAAAACCTCTGCCTTGGGTAGGCATGAGTTTGTCGCCGGTCTCCATCGGGACGGTTATGTCTGGTATGGCACGGTAAGGTGATATGAGCGGTGACTCTGTTGGATGAAATATATTCGTTATACTAATCATGCAGGGAATACTTAAACCTCCTGAGTCGACCGTACATCGAGTCTTGTTCCAGTAACCCCCATACTTGTTTCGTACTACCACTCGTCTCTACAACAAGTAGAGTACGGTTCAGTAAGTTGTCAACCTCTTTCTAGCACACACCGTACAGAGAGGCCATGGTGGAAGATACCGGTTGTAGCTGGTAGGCAGGCCACCTCGTCCGGGGGCATGGGTGTTTCCGATTGGGACCGAGAGGGGAGGCCACCCCTTAGAGCGCGCGATATAAATTTGATCCCATGCTACGCGAGGTTGTAGCCTCCCCACTTAGAGTTTGCTTAACAGGTGTCGTGGGTGATTCCAGACACGTGTGAGATAAGCTGGTGTGTGCAAGTTAGGTGTGTTTTCAACAAAAAGACCGTAGACGGAATTAGTCCCGATGGACTAAAGAAATCCGTACTCATGGGTAAAGAGTACACCCTCTGCAGAGATTAAACCTATTCGAATAGCCGTGTCCATGGTTAAGGATTACAGTCTGGGATGGGTCAAGTGTCGGTCTTAGTGTCGGTCTTCGGAGGTGAAACTGTTAACCAGAACTGGAACTACTACCTGTGACTTGTGATAATTATGATTATTATTGTTGACTAACCCGTGATATTATTGTTATTATCGAGTATCTCTGGGATGGTTCTACCTCCGGGATATTCACTATGATTGTTTATTTTAAAGCCCTTTATGTGGTGTCGCTCAGACGCCCGACTGTGGCATTTCTTTTAAAGCCCTTTTATGTGGTGTCGCTCAGACGCAAGACTGTGGCATTTCTTTTAAAGCCCTTTATGTGGTGTCGCTCAGACGCCCGACTGTGGCATTTCTTTTAAAGCCCTTTATGTGGTGTCGCTCAGACGCCCGACTGTGGCATTTCTTTTAAAGCCTTTTATGTGGTGTCGCTCAGACGCCCGACTGT
>NC_041393.1:507110458-507112240 GCF_002162155.2 Triticum dicoccoides | reverse complement strand
CCGACTGTGGCATTTCTTTTAAAGCCCTTTATGTGGTGTTGCTCAGACGCCCGACTGTGGCATTTCTTTTAAAGCCCTTTATGTGGTGTCGCTCAGACGCCCGACTGTGGCATTTCTTTTAAAGCCCTTTATGTGGTGTCGCTAAGACGCCCGACTGTGGCTTTGCTTGTTTTATATTTCATAAATTTTAATACTACTATGTTATTGCAATTTTTTAAATAACTTGCTTGCACGCATCAGAGATTTATTTATCTTTTGTGACTGACGCCATGAGCATAAAATATTTTTCAGCACATCATTATTATATTATACCTGTGTTCATAATGTTTGCGAGTACATTCAAAGTACTCACTGGCTTGTCCCTGGCTATTGTCTTGGCTAGATTTTCTTGCACGAAGAGGAGCGACACGATGACAGCCCCGGGAATTAACACACAAAATAAAAACAGCACCAAAAGTTGTTCTGAATTTTTTTCAAATAAATCTTAAAATAAACTAGGTGAAATTTGAGAGAGGAGAAATGTTTCAAGTTTTGGAGTGCACCCTGCCTTTCCACACATTGAAGGCAAGCATTCTGAATCCTGGCATAATGTTTTTGGTGTGATCGTTGATACATTTATAACACCACCGCATTTGGAAGAACTTGTTATTTCATGTGATATGATCATATGCATGGGTGCATGTTATTGATTTCCATGCTGTTGGAAATGAACACACTTGTGATGATAATCACCCTCATGTGCCTTGCATGCATACCGGCAGGAACCCGGGAAAACCTCTGCCTTGGGTAGGCATGAGTTTGTCGCCGGTCTCCGTCGGGACGGTTATGTCTGGTATGGCATGGTAAGGTGATATGAGCGGTGACTCTGTTGGATGAAATATATTCGTTATACTAATCATGCAGGGAATACTTAAACCTCCTGAGTCGACCATAGATCGAGTCTTGTGCCAGTAACCCCCATACTTGTTTAGTACTACCACTCGTCTCTACAACAAGTAGAGTACGGTTCAGTAAGTTGTCAACCTCTTTCTAGCACACACCGTACAGAGAGGCCATGGTGGAAGATACCGGTTGTAGCTGGTAGGCAGGCCACCTGGTCCGAGGGCATGGGTGTTTCCGGTTGGGACCGAGAGGGGAGGCCACCCCTTAGAGCGTGCGATATAAATTTGATCCCATGCTACGCGAGGTTGTAGCCTCCCCACTTAGAGTTTGCTTAACAGGTGTCGTGGGTGATTCCAGACACGTGTGAGATAAGCTGGTGTGTGCAAGTTAGGTGTGTTTTCAACAAAAAGACCGTAGACGGAATTAGTCCCGATGGACTAAAGAAATCCGTTACTCGTGGGTAAAGAGTACACCCTCTACAGAGATTAAACCTATTCGAATAGCCGTGTCCATGGTTAAGGATTACAGTCTGGGATGGGTCAAGTGTCGGTCTTAGTGTCGGTCTTCGGAGGTGAAACTGTTAACCAGAACTGGAATTACTACTTGTGACTTGTGATAACTATGATTATTATTATTGTTGACTAACCCGTGATATTATTGTTAAAATCGAGTATCTCTGGGATGGTTCTACCTCCGTGATATTCACTATGATTGTTTATTTTAAAGCCCTTTATGTGGTGTCGCTCAGACGCCCGACTGTGGCATTTCTTTTAAAGCCCTTTATGTGGTGTCGCTCAGACGCCCGACTGTGGCATTTCTTTTAAAGCCCTTTATGCGGTGTCGCTCAGACGCCCGACTGTGGCATTTCTTTTAAAGCCCTTTATGTGGTGTCGCTCAGAC
>NC_041393.1:507109511-507110448 GCF_002162155.2 Triticum dicoccoides | reverse complement strand
CGTAGATCGAGTCTTGTTCCAGTAACCCCCATACTTGTTTCGTACTACCACTCGTCTCTACAGCAAGTAGAGTACGGTTCAGTAAGTTGTCAACCTCTTTCTAGCACACACCGTACAGAGAGGCCATGGTGGAAGATACCGGTTGTAGCTGGTAGGCAGGCCACCTGGTCCGGGGGCATGGGTGTTTCCGGTTGGGACCGAGAGGGGAGGCCACCCCTTAGAGCGTGCGATATAAATTTGATCCCATGCTACGCGAGGTTGTAGCCTCCCCACTTAGAGTTTGCTTAACAGGTGTCGTGGGTGATTCCAGACACGTGTGAGATAAGCTGGTGTGTGCAAGTTAGGTGTGTTTTCAACAAAAAGACCGTAGACGGAATTAGTCCCGATGGACTAAAGAAATCCGTTACTCGTGGGTAAAGAGTACACCCTCTGCAGAGATTAAACCTATTCGAATAGCCGTGTCCATGGTTAAGGATTACAGTCTGGGAAGGGTCAAGTGTCGGTCTTAGTGTCGGTCTTCGGAGGTGAAACTGTTAACCAGAACTGGAATTACTACTTGTGACTTGTGATAACTATGATTATTATTATTGTTGACTAACCCGTGATATTATTGTTAAAATCGAGTATCTCTGGGATGGTTCTACCTCCGTGATATTCACTATGATTGTTTATTTTAAAGCCCTTTATGTGGTGTCGCTCAGACGCCCGACTGTGGCATTTCTTTTAAAGCCCTTTATGTGGTGTCGCTCAGACGCCCGACTGTGGAATTTCTTTTAAAGCCCTTTATGCGGTGTCGCTCAGACGCCCGACTGTGGCATTTCTTTTAAAGCCCTTTATGTGGTGTCGCTCAGACGCCCGACTGTGGCATTTCTTTTAAAGCCCTTTATGTGGTGTCGCTCAGACGCCCGACTGTGGCATTTTTTTGAGCCCTTTATGT
>NC_041393.1:507089796-507107845 GCF_002162155.2 Triticum dicoccoides | reverse complement strand
TGGTGTCGCTCAGACGCCCGACTGTGGCATTTCTTTTAAAGCCCTTTATGTGGTGTCGCTAAGACGCCCGACTGTGGCATTGCTTGTTATTTGTTTCATAAATTTTAATACTACCATGTTATTGCATTTTTATAAATAACTTGCTTGCACGCATCAGAGATTTATTTATCTTTTGTGACTGAGGTCATGAGCATAAAATATTTTCAGCACATCATTATATTATACCTGTGTTCATAATGTTTGTGAGTACATTCAAAGTACTCACTGGCTTGTCCCTGGCTATTGTTTTGGCCAGATTTTCTTGCACGGAGAGGAGCGACGCGATGCCAGCCCCGAAACCTAAGTAATGGAGATAGCAGCCTCGCGAAGATAGGAGTTAACCTGGCCAGCTGTTCCCGTGGGAAATGGAGTCCCCTGGACCCACTGTCAGTGACCCCCGCACCGGTCCACGTGTTTTAAGTGGAGGCGTAAAATCTCAAGTACGCCTCCTATGACCGAAAGCGTATTTCTATCTGAAACGTTTTTCTTTTTCTGTTTTATTTAAAATCAGATTTGACCAAATCTTTGACTGGCTCTATCTTTTTAAATACAACTCCAAATGAAACGATTCTTTTTCCTACCTCTCTCAGATTTCACCTAGTTTATTTTAAGATTTATTTGAAAAAATTTCAGAACAACTTTGGTGCTGTTTTTATTTTGTGTGTTAATTCTTTTATATTGCTAAAATAGGATTTTTGAAGAGAGGAGAAATGTTTCAAGTTTTGGAGTGCACCCTGCCTTTCCACACATTGAAGGCAAGCATTCTGAATCCCGGCATAATATTTTTGGTGTGATCGTTGATACATTTATAACACCACCGCATTTCGAAGAACTTGTTATTTCATGTGATATGATCATATGCATGGGTGCATGTTATTGATTTCCATGCTGTTGGAAATGAATACACTTGTGATGATAATCACCCTCATGTGCCTTGCATGCATACCGGCAGGAACCTGGGAAAACCTCTGCCTTGGGTAGGCATGAGTTTGTCGCTGGTCTCCGTCGGGACGGTTATGTCTGGTATGGCATGGTAAGGTGATATGAGCGGTGACTCTGTTGGATGAAATATATTCGTTATACTAATCATGCAGGGAATACTTAAACCTCCTGAGTCGACCGTAGATCGAGTCTTGTTCCAGTAACCCCCATACTTGTTTCGTACTACCACTCGTCTCTACAGCAAGTAGAGTACGGTTCAGTAAGTTGTCAACCTCTTTCTAGCACACACCGTACAGAGAGGCCATGGTGGAAGATACCGGTTGTAGCTGGTAGGCAGGCCACCTGGTCCGGGGGCATGGGTGTTTCCGGTTGGGACCGAGAGGGGAGGCCACCCCTTAGAGCGCGCGATATAAATTTGATCCCATGCTACGCGAGGTTGTAGCCTCCCCACTTAGAGTTTGCTTACCAGGTGTCGTGGGTGATTCCAGAAACGTGTGAGATAAGCTGGTGTGTGCAAGTTAGGTGTGTTTTCAACAAAAAGATCATAGACGGAATTAGTCCTGATGGACTAAAGAAATCCGTTACTCGTGGGTAAAGAGTACACCCTCTGCAGAGATTAAACCTATTCGAATAGCCGTGTCCATGGTTAAGGATTACAGTCTGGGATGGGTCAAGTGTCGGTCTTAGTGTCGGTCTTCGGAGGTGAAACTGTTAACCAAAAATGGAATTACTACTTGTGACTTGTGATAACTATGATTATTATTATTGTTGACTAACCCGTGATATTATTGTTATTATCGAGTATCTCTGGGATGGTTCTACCTCCGGGATATTCACTATGATCGTTTATGTTAAAGCCCTTTATGTGGTGTTGCTAAGACGCCCGACTGTGGCATTTCTTTTAAAGCCCTTTATGTGGTGTCGCTCAGACGCCCGACTGTGGCATTTCTTTTAAAGCCCTTTATGTGGTGTCGCTCAGACGCCCGACTGTGGCATTTCTTTTAAAGCCCTTTATGTGGTGTCGCTAAGACGCCCGACTGTGGCATTTCTTTTAAAGCCCTTTATGTGGTGTCGCTCAGACGCCCGACTGTGGCATTTCTTTTAAAGCCCTTTATGTGGTGTCGCTCAGACGCCCGACTGTGGCATTTCTTTTAAAGCCCTTTATGTGGTGTTGCTAAGACGCCCGACTGTGGCTTTGCTTGTTATTTATTTCATAAATTTTAATACTACTATGTTATTGCAATTTTATAAATAACTTGCTTGCACGCATCAGAGATTTATTTATCTTTTGTGACTGACGTCATGAGCATAAAATATTTTCTGCACATCATTATTATATTATACCTGTGTTCATAATGTTTGCGAGTACATTCAAAGTACTCACTGGCTTGTCCCTGGCTATTGTCTTGGCCAGATTTTCTTGCACGAAGAGGAGCGACGCGATGACAGCCCCGGAACCTAAGTAATGGAGATAGCAGCCTCGCGAAGATAGGAGTTAACCTGGTCAGCTGTTCCCATGGGAAATGGAGTCCCATAGACACTGATGTTTCACAACCCACTTCCTCCATCAACCACTAGAAACCATTTGTTGTACTCACAGGCCAGAATGGCCTTGTACTACATATTTTGTTTTCTGCTTGGAATTTCTGTATCAAGTTGGAGCCTCATCAGCTAACAGTAATCCTGGGGCTGATGAGCACAACGGTCTTTTCTGGAAATTTATTACCCGGAAAACCGGTCGTGACAGGCACCCCAAGATAATATTTCAAGAAGTCTCAAGCATCTAAGCTTGGGGATGCCCCGGTAGGCATCCCACCTTTCTTCTTCGGCAATTATCGGTTAGTATCGGTCGAACCTAAGTTTTTGCTTCTTCACATGAGTTGTGCTATCCTTGCAATGTTGTTTTATTTTGTTTTGCTTGCTGCTTGAATACAATACCAAGATATGAAATTCTTAAATGAGAGAGAGCCATACACAAATTGGAATTTTCTAGAATACTCTATGTGCTTCACTTATATCTTTTGAGTAGTTTGTCGTTTGCTCTAGAACTTTACTTATATCTTTTAGAGCATGGTGGTGGATTTGTTTTAAAGAAACTATTGATCGCTCATGCTTCACTTAGATTATTTTGAGAGTCATTAATAGCATGGTAATTTTCTTAATATTAATATACTTGGTATTCAAGATATGTGAAACTTTCTTTTGAATGTGTTGAATACTAAGATAAGTTTGATGCTTGATAATTGTTTTGATATATGGAGGTGATAATATCAAAGCAATGCTAGACGAGGTGATTATGAATTTAAGGAATGCTTAAGTTTGTGATTCCCGTAGCATGCACGTATGGTGAACTGCTTTGTGATGAAGTCGGAGCACAATTTTATTTATTGATTGTCTTCCTTATGAGTGGCAGTCGGGGACGAGCGCTGGTCTTTTCCTACCAATCTATCCCCCTAGGAGCATGCGTGTAGTGCTTTGGTTTTTGATGACTTCTAAATTTTTGTAACAAGTGCATGAGTTCTTTTGATTAATGTTGAGTCCATGGATTATACGCACTCTCACCCTTCCACCATTGCTAGCATCTCTAATACCGCGCACTTTTCACCGGTATCATACACCCACCATATACCTTCCTCAAAACAGCCACCATACCTACCTATCATGGCATTTCCATAGCCATTCCGAGATATATTGCCATGCAACTTTCCACCGTTCCGTTCATATGACACACATTACTTTTTGCATATTTCTTTTTGCATGAACATGTAGTTGACATTGTATTTGTGGCAAGGCCACCTTCATAATTTTCATACATGTCGCTCTTGATTCATTGCATATCCCGGTACACCACCGGAGGCATTCATATAGAGTCATATTTTGTTCTAAGTATCGAGTTGTAATTGTTGAGTTGTAAGAAAAATAAAAGTGTGATGATCATCATTATTAGAGCATTGTCCCAGTGAGGAAAGGATGATGGAGACTATGATTCCCCCATAAGTCGGGATGAGACTCCGGGCGAAAAAAAAGAAAAGGCCATAAAAAAAGAGAAAATGCCCAATAAAAAAAATATGAGAGAAAAAGAGAGAAGGGACAATGCTACTATCCTTTTACCACACTTGTGCTTCAAAGTAGCACCATGATCTTCATGATAGAGAGTCTCATATGTTGTCACTTTCATATACTAGTGGGAATTTTTCATTATAGAACTTAGCTTGTATATTCCAATGACGGGCTTCCTCAAAAGTGCCCTAGGTCTTCGTGAGCAAGAAAGTTGGATGCACACCCACTTAGTTTCTTTTGTTGAGCTTTCATATACTTATAGCTCTAGTGCATCCGTTGCATGGCAATCCCTACTCACTCACATCGATATCTATTGATGGGCATCTCCATAGCCCATTGATACGCCTAGTTGATGTGAGACTATCTGCTCCTTTTTTGTCTTCTCCACAACCACCATTCTATTCCACCTATAGTGCTATGTCCATGGCTCACGCTCATGTATTGCGTGAAAGTTGAAAAAGTTTGAGATTACTAAAGTATGAAACAATTGTTTGGCTCGTCATCGGGGTTGTGCATGATTAAATACTTTGTGTGATGAAGATAGAGCTTAGCCAGACTATATGATTTTATAGGGATAACTTTCTTTAACCATGCTATTTTGAGAAGACATGATTGCTTTGATTAAGTACGCTTGAAGTATTATTACTTTTATGTCAATATGAACTTTTGTCTTGAATCTTTCGGATCTGAATATTCATACCACAATTAAGAAGATTTACATTGAAATTATGCCAAAGTACCACTCTGCATCAAAATTTCTTTTTTATCATTTACCTACTCGAGGACGAGCATGAATTAAGCTTGGGGATGCTTGATACGTCTCCAACGTATCTATAATTTTTGATTGCTCCATGCTACTTTATCTACTGTTTTAGGCAATATTGGGCTTTATTATCCACTTTTATATTATTTTTGAGACTAACCTATTAACCGAAGGCCCATCCCAGATTTGCTGTTTTATGCCTATTTCAGTGTTTCGAGGAAAAGGAATATCAGACGGAGTCAAAACGGAACGAAATCAACTAGAGAAGTTAATTTTGGAAGGAAACCCACCTGATAGACTTGGAGTGCACGTCAGGGGAGTCCCGGGCTGCCCACGAGGGTGGGGGGCGTGCCCACCCCCCTAGGGCGTGCCCCCTGCCTCGTGAGCACCCCGGAGGTCCACCAATGTACCCCTTGCACTCATATATACTCACGTACCCTAAAACTTCCAGAACAGAATATAGATCGGGAGTTCCGCCGCCGCAAGCCTCTGTAGCCACCAAAAACCTCTCAGGAGCCCGTTCCGGCACCCTGCCGGAGAGGGAACCATCACCGGTGGCCATCTTCATCATCCCGGCGCTCTCCATGACGAGGAGGGAGTAGTTCACCCTCGGGGTTGAGGGTATGTACGAGTAGCTATGTGTTTGATCTCTCTCTCTCTCTCTCTCTCTCTCTCTCTCTCGTGTTCTCTCTCGTGTTCCCTCTATGGCACGATCTTGATGTATCCCGAGCTTTGCTATTGTAGTTGGATCTTATGCTATTTCTCCCCCTCTACTCTCTTGTGATGAATTGAGTTTCCCCTTTGAAGTTATCTTATCGGATTGAGTCTTTTATGAGAACACTTGATGTATGTCTTGGTGATCAACTTGCGGGTTTCATGACATTGGGAACCTATGCATAGGGGTTGGCACACGTTCTTGACTCTCCGGTAGTAGCTTTGGGGCACTCTTTGAAGTACTTTTTATGTTGGTTGGATGAATCTGAGATTGTGTGATGCATATCATATAATCATGCCCACGGATACTTGAGGTGACAATGGGGTATCTAGGTGACATTAGGGTTTTGGTTGATTTGTGTCTTAAGGTGTTATTCTAGTACAAACTCTTTTATAGATCGATCCGAAAGAATAACTTTGAGGTGGTTTCGTACCCTACCATAATCTCTACGTTTGTTCTCCGCTATTTGTGGCTTTGGAGTGACTCTTTGTTGCATGTTGAGGGCTTGTTATATGATCTATCTATGTTTTTATTGTTGAGAGAACTTGCAATAGTGAAAGTATGAACCCTAGGCCTTGTTTCCTATCATTGCAATACCGTTTATGCTCACTTTTATCGCTCGCTACCTTGCTGTTTTTATTATTTCAGATTACAAAAACCTATATCTACTATCTATTTTGCACTTGTATCACCATCTCTTCGCCGAACTAGTGCCCTATACAATTTACCATTGTATTGGGTGTGTTGGGGACACAAGAGACTATTTGTTATTTGGTTGCAGGGTTGTTTGAGAGAGACCATCTTCATCCTACGCCTCCAACGGATTGATAAACCTTAGGTCATCCACTTGAGGGAAATTTGCTACTGTCCTTCAAACCTATGTACTTGCAGGCCCAACAATGTCTACAAGATGAAGGTTGTGTAGTAGACATAAATACCCCCCGATGCTACTCATAGATTCATCAAAATAAGCAAACAACACACGAAAAACAGAATCTGTCAAAAACAGAACAGTCTGTAGCAATCTGTAACTTTTGAATACTTATGTAACTCTAAAAATTCTGAAATAAATTGGTGGACGCGATTAATTTGTCTATTAATCATCTTAAAAAAGAATCAACCTAAAATTACTCTCCAGTAAAAAATGACAGCTAATCTCGTGAGTGCAAAAGTTTCTGTTTTTTACAGCAAGTTCGCAAAGATTTCACCCAAGTCTTCCCAAAGGTTCTACTTGGCACAAACACTAATTAAAACATAAAACCACATATAAAGAGAAAATATATGAATTTTTTATTACTAAACAGGATCAAAGATCGAAGAACAAAAATAAAATTGGGTTTCCTCCCAACAAGCGCTATCGTTTAACGCCCCTAGCTAGGCATAAAAACAAGAATAGATCTAGGTGTTGCCATCTTCGGTATGCAATCCATAAGTGGCTATCATGATAGATTCGTAAGGCAATTTATTTTTGTTCCTAGGAAAGTGTTCCATGCCTTTCCTTAACAGAAATTGGAATCTAATATTTCCTTCTTTCATGTCAATAATTGCACCAATCGTTCTAAGGAAAGGTCTACCAAGAATAATAGGACATGTAGGATTGCAATCTATACCAAGAACAATGAAATCTATGGGAACATAATTCCTATTTGCAACAATAAAAACATCATTAATCCTTCCCATAGGTTTCTTAATGGTGGAATCTTCAAGATGCAAATTTAAAGAACAATCATCAAATTCACGGAAACCTAGCACATCACATAAAGTTTTTGGAATCGTGGAAACACTACCACCCAAATCACACAAAGCATAGCATTCATAATCTTTAATCTTAATTTTAATAGTAGGTTCCCACTCATCATAAAGTTTTCTAGGGATAGAAACTTCTGTTCAAGCTTTTCTTCATAAGATTGCATCAAAGCATCAACAATCTGTTTCGTAAAAGCTTTATTTTGATCATAAGGATGAGGAGAATTTAGCACGGATTGCAACAAGGAAATACAATCTATCAAAGATAAATTATCATAATTAAATTCCTTGAAATCCAAAATAGTGGGTTCATTGCTACTTAAAGTTTTGATCTCTTCAACCCACCTTTATCAATTTTAGCATCTAGATCTAAAAACTCCGAATCATTGGGAAGCCTTTTAACTAAAGTTGACTCATCTCCAATCCCATCTTTATCAAGATTCATATTGGGAAACAAAGATTTGATAGGAGTCACATCAATCAGTTTTAGATCTTCATCATTATTATCATGTAGATCTTCCGGTTTAGCGGCCATCTTATTAACTAAGGTGGCTTGCGTATCCGAAATTTGGCCTACTAAATTTTCAAGATGAGCAAACTGAGATTTCAGACCATAAAATTCCTTAGACATACCATCGAGCTCTTTATTCATATACTCCATAAAACTTTTTTTGTTCTTTAAGCTCGTTTCTGAAGAAATTATTATGCTCGAATTGCAAAGACATAAAGCTTCTAACGTTGTTTTCAATTTCTTCCAACCTCCTAAGGTGAGGATCAACGCTTTTTGGCAGAGCCATCAAAGCAATCAGGCACACTAACACTCAAGAACACAAGAAGCAAGCGAAAAGAGACGAACCGAAGAGGGGCAAAGAAAAGGCAAAGGTTTTCAAAAATCGTTTTAGAAGTGGGGAGAGGAAAACGAGGGGCGAATGGCAAATAATGTAATGTGAGGGAGAAGAGTTTATGATGGGTACTTGGTATGTCTTGACTTGGCGTAGATCTCCCCGGCAACGGCGTCAGAAATCCTTCTTGCTACCTCTTGAGCATGCGTTGGTTTTCCCTTGAAGAGGAAAGGGTGATGCAGCAAAGTAGCGTAAGTATTTCCCTCAGTTTTTGAGAAGCAAGGTATCAATCCAGTAGCAGACAACACACAACTCACCTAGTACCTGCACAAACAATCAAGAACCTTGCAACCAACGCGATAAAGGGGTTGTTAATCCCTTCACGATCACTCACAGAAGTGAGATCTAATAAAGATAGTAAAGTAAATATTTTTGGTATTTTTGTTGTATAGATTGGAAAGTAAAGATTGCAAAATAGTAAACGAGATGCGATGTAAATAAAAGAGATGTAACATAATAGGAAAGAGACCCCGGGGCCATAGGTTTCACTAGTGGATTCTCTCAAGATATCATGTATTATGGTGGGTGAACAAATTACTACCGAGCAATTGATAGAAAAGCGCATAATTATGAAGATATCTAAGGCACTGATCTTGAATATAGGCATCACGTCCGTGTCAAGTAGACCAAAACGATTCTGCATCTACTACTATTACTCCACACATCGACCACTATCCAGCATACATCTAGAGTATTAAGTTCATAAGAACGGACTAACGCATCAAGCAAGATGACATGATGTAGAGGGATAAACTCAAGCAATCTGATATAAACCCCATCTTTTTACCCTCGATGGCAACAATACAATACGTGCCTTGGTGCCCCTACTGTCATTGGGAAAGGACACCGCAAGATTGAACCCAAAGCTAAGCACTTCTCCCATTACAAGAAAGATCAATCTAGTAGGCCAAACTAAACCGATAATTCGAAGAGACTTGCAAAGATATCAAATCATGCATATAAGAATTTAGAGAAGAACCAAATAATATTCATAGATAATCTTGTTCATAAATGCACAATTCATCGGATCTCGACAAACACACCGTAATATAATTACATCGAATAGATCTCCAAGAACATCGAGGAGAACTTTGTATTGATAATCAAAGAGAGAGAAGAAGCCATCTAGCTAATAACTATGGACCCGAAGGTCTGTGGTAAGCTACTCACGATTCATCGGAGAGGCAATGGTGTTGATGTAGAAGCCCTCCGTGATTGATTCCCCCTCCGGCAGATCGCCGGAAAAGTCCCCAAGATGGGATCTCACGGGTATAGAAGGTTGCGGCAGTGGAAAAGTGGTTTCGTGGCTCTCCCTAATGTTTCTAGGGTATAAGAGTATATATAGGCGAAAGAAGTACGTCGGTGGAGCTACGAGGGGCCCACGAGGGTGGGGGGCATGCCCTCCTGCCTCGTGGCCTCCTCGTGGAGTCCCAGACTTCTACTCCAAGTCTTCTGGATTGCTTTCGGTCCAAGAAAGATCATCGCGAAGGTTTCATTCCGTTTGGTATTCCTTTTCTGTAAAACTCTAAAATAGGCAAGAAAAACAGAATCTGGCACTAGGCCTCCGGTTAATAAGTTAGTCCCAAAAATAATATAAAAGAGCATATTTAAGCACATTAAACATCCAAAACAGATAATATAATAGCATGGAACAATAAAAAATTATAGATATGTTGGAGACGTATCAGTCACTCGGAGTAGGTTTCAACTTAGATGAAGACTGGTTCGCAGCTAAGCCTCCGAGTGAGAGGGATGCTCGCCACTCGGAGTAAGTTTTAACTTAGGTGAAGAGTGGTTCACAGCTAAGCCCTCGAGTGAGAGGGATGCTCGGCACTCAGAGTAGGTTTTAACTTAGGTGAAGACTGGTTCACAACTAAGCCCCCGAGTGAGAGGGATGCTCGCCACTCGAAGTAGGTTTTAACTTAGGCGAAGACTGGTTCATAGCTAAGCCCCCGAGTGAGAGGGATGCTCGCCACTCGAAGTGGGTTTTAACTTAGGCGAAGGCGGGCTCGCAGCTAAGTCTCCGAGTGAGAGGGACACTCATCACTTGGAGTGGGTTTTAGCTTAGGTGAAGACTGGTCCGCAGCTAAGCCCCCGAGTGAGAGGGATGCTCGCCAGCCGGAGTAGGTTTTAACTTAGGCGAAGACTGGCTCGCAACTAAGTCCCCGAGTGAGAGGGATGCTCGCCACTCGGAGTAGGTTTTAACTTAGGCGAAGAATGGTTCACAGCTAAGCCCCCGAGTGAGAGGAACTACCGTCACTCAAAGTAGGTTTTAACTTAGGCGAAGGCTGGTTCGCAACTAAGCCCCCTAGTGAAAGGAACACTCGTCACTCGAAGTAGGTTTTGACTTAGGCGAAGACTGATTGCAGCTAAGCTTCCCAGGGGTTTTTGGAACACACAACTGGGCGAGTAAGATCTTTGAAGGACTGCAGAAATCATGTCTTTGATAGGCAAATATTTCTCAAAATACTCTTATTACATCTCGATAATTCAATCGTCAAGTATAGAATCGACGAAGAAGATCAGCGTTCTAGGCACGTGGCTCATCGATCCTCTTTGCAAGGTTGCAGAGGTGGTAGGCCCCATTGTGTAGCACCTTGGTGGCAACAAAAGGGACTTCCCAAGCGGGGGCAAGCTTATGTGGTCGCTGCTGATCCACTCGGAGCACAAGTCTCCTTCTTGGAATGCTTGACCTTTGATATGTCTGGCGTGGAAACGTCGATCACTACAAAAAAAATACACTTCTGTGATGATACGTGTTTGTCACAGTAGGTCGCGTTTTTTGTCATGCATGTACATCCATGACGATTTTATGACAAAATCAAGATAGTCATACCTGTGCTATCATAGAAGTGTTCCATGACATTACCAAAATTATCATCACAGAAGTGTCCACTTCCATGACGATAAATCGCGCGTCACAGAAGTGCTTTCATCAAGGGTGACCGACATGTGGCATCCACCGTAAGGAACACCGTTAAGCTATCGGGTCCGGTTTTGGAACTGATAACCCGTTAACAGCCCGGACCAATGGGGATTTTCCATGTGTAAAATCATCATTGGCCAAAGGAAACACGTGTTGCCTCACCGTTGGGACAGATGTCATCCACTCATTGGACAGGAGGCGCCTATGATAGGTCGACACGTGGCACGTCCCAACAATGGCCCATTCCGGTGAAAAAGGCCGACCCAGTAAAAATTAGCAGGCCGACCCATATAAGGCCTACTTGTGTTAGGTCCATTTAAGCCCACGGCCCATACGACATGTGCCAATTCGGCCCGTCAATGGTCCGTTGAAGATTTGACACCATCGTAGCCCATCGTCAGTTCGAGCCCGTTAATAGCCTGCTACATATTTGGGCTCAATATCGGCCCAATGAGATTTCGGCCTGTTAACGGCCCATTCAATGGATGGGCCAATTTTCAGGATGTACATCTTTCGGCCTTTTAGTGACCCATTTAAATATTGGGCTAATTTCTGGCCCGGTGTGTCTTTCAGTCTGTTGACGGCCCATAAATCTGATGGGCCATTTGTAGTCGGACCTGAGTTTTGACCTTTTAGCGGCCCATTTAAGTGTTGGGCCAATTTCCGGCCCGGTGTCACTTTGAGCCTGTTGACGGCCCATAAATAAGTTGGGCCATTTGTAGTCGGACCTGAGTTTTGGCCTTTTAGCGACCCATTTAAGTGTTGGGCCAATTCCCGAGCCTGTGTGCCTTTCGGCTTGTTAACGGACCATAAATGAGTTGGGCCATTTGTAGTCGGACCTTAGTTTTGGCCTTTTAACGACCCATGCCCTTCATGGTCCAATACCAGCCCGGTTTCTCTTTCGGCCTGCTAAAGGCCCACAACACAGTTGGGCCATTTACAATACGACATGACTTTCGGCCTCTTAGCGGCCCATACTCTTCATGGTCCAGTACAAGCCCGCTGTCTCTTTCGGCCTGCTAAAGGCCTAGAGTATAGTTGGGCCATATGTAGCCCAAACTTAGTAACGACCTGTTAACGGCCCGTGAAATAAATTGGGCCCACCTGTTGCCCGCTTCGATGTCGGCCTGTTAACGACCCGGGAGGTAAGAGGGCCAACCATTAACTTCCGGCCTAGTAACGGCCCATTAACTTAATGGGCCCACTAAAGTTCGTACATGTCTTTAGGACAAATTAGATAATTTGAGCCCATTACGACGAGCAATTATGCACAGGACCAAAACCGATCAAGCAATGGTACGACATACAGGGAATAACGTTGCACATCCAGCATATATTACAGGAAATTACATCCACTGGGCAATCAAAGATTGATGCCAGTGCAAATAAATGAGTAGAACCTAACCATCTACAATGTCACAATCTGCAACCTCAGCACAGATGACGCCCATAAGCATGTGGGCAAGTTCTTGCTGCTTTGCTATACTGTCTCAGAAAACATTGATCGGTTGTTGTTTCACACGACTCTGCACCTCTGATTCATCCACCATTTCCATCATTGCTTCAGCCATTAATTGGTTCACAAACATACATTTATTCTGTTGCATTCAAGATAGAGGACACTGAACAGATTCAGATGATGATTTTGGCAGGCTTGTATTATTGATAGTGGAGAGTGTCTCGACTACTACATCATAACAGAAATTAGGACGGGAACCAAATAGATTAATCATGAGTTATTGCCATACTACCTGGCCTAGATTTACTGGAAAGAAACAATGGGGTTGCCTTGCTGTTTTCAGAGTTTGTCTTCTGATGTTCAGCAGCCTGCACAAAATTAACACACTAGCATTGCTATCATTGGCCAAGTCAGATAATAGGAAAGCAACATTGACACAATGAACATTTGGGCAACTAGCCTACACCAAATTAACACAATATGGCACATCTATCATCAGCCAGGCAAGGTAATATGAAAGCAACAATGATACAATGAATGAATGGGCAACCAGAGAAGCACTACAATTCAGTAATGTGCGTGATATGAGATAGTACATTCATGCAGCTCAGTATGCAAAACTACCAGGCAGTTTTCCTTACAAAAATCAACATTGGCGCCTTTAACATTTTCCTACAACTAATTTTAGATCAGATAAAAGTTAGATTCACGCCGATTAACAAAATACATGCTGATGTAAAAATATAGTGATATACAACAGGTACTTACATCAACATTAGAGCACAGAGAATTCCCGCAAGATATTTTCCTTGAATATGATCCCAATGGAGGAAGTCTTCTATCGTTTAACCTTATTTTCTAAAAGAGAGATGGGTAAGAAACATGTAAAAAATATGATCAGAATGCTATAAAATTTCATGATGCAAGGATACGCACACACTTCTTAGAATGGAGTTGACATTCTTTTGCTGGACTGGAGCGGACTAGTTCTTTGGCCACTGGAATCTGCTTATTATCAGTGGGAGTTGGGTTTCTCTGTGCTGGAGCAGTATCTATGAAAATTGGAGTTGGTTTATTATCTCCTGGCATTTGGATCTTTTGCAAAGACCTGGTTTGTAACCCTTCAGATTCTAACATAGCCGTCTTCCCCTTGCATGCCTTATATAGAAGAATGGTGATTCAGTTATAAAACATGCTACAACAAAGATGGAATAGGTACTGAAGAATAGAAAGGCATGACATATTGACATGTATTCCCTCCATCCAGAAATAAATGGATGGGTCTAGGCGTATTTCAGTTCTAGATACATCAGTTTTATCAATTTCCGCGACATGTAATCCGGACGAAGGGAGTATGATGTAAGAGCTAGGGATACGACATGACAACACAGTAAAAAAACACTGAAAAACCCACTGCAGAACCAAAGTATTCAAACCCACTGATATGAGATAGTACACTCATGCAACTCAGGATGCAAAACTACCAGGCAGTTTTCCTTATAAAAATCAACATTGTGGCCTTTAATCATACATTTTGCTACAACTAAATTTAGATCAGATAAAGGTTGGATTCACGCCGATTAACAAAATACATGATGATGTAAAAATTTAGTGATATACAACAGGTACTTACATCTACATTGGAGCATAGAGAATTCCTGCAAGAATCTTTCCTCATAAACGATACCATTGCAGAAATTCTTCTATATGTTAAGCTTATTTTCTAAAAGAGAGATGGGTAAGAAACATGTAGAAAATATGATCAACATGCTATAAAATTTCATGATGCAAGGATACTCACACGCTTCTTAGAATGGAGTTGACATATTTTTGCAGGACTAGAGTGGACTAGTTCTTTGGCCACTGGAATCTGCTTATTATCAGTAGGAGTTGGGTTTCTCTGTGCTGGAGCAGTATCTATAATAACTGGAGTTGGTTTATTATCTCCTGGCGTTTGGATCTTTTGCAAAGGCCTTGTTTGTAACCCTTCAGATTCTAACATAGTCGTCTTCCCCTTACATGCCTTGTATAGAAGAATGGTGCTTTAATTATAAAACATGCGACAACAGAGAGATGGAATAGGTACTGAAGAATAGAAAGGCATGACATATTGACATGTATTCCCTCCATCCGGAAAAAAGGATGGGTCTAGGCGTATTTCAGTTCTAGATACATCCTTTTTTATCCATTTCGGCAACATGTAATCCGGACGGAGGGAGTATGATGTAAGAGCTAGGGATACGACAGGACAACACATAAAAAAAACACTAGTTGAATGTAAAACTGTATGCTAGTGGAATACGTACAGAAATAACTAAGGCAACATACACATGTATGATTGGGAAACTAAGATGGCATTGCAACAGAGCACTAGAACATCACTTCAATGTAAAAAAACATGGTATGGTAGACAGATGAAGTACATACTGATGAATAACAATGCATAAGATATTCAGAAGCATGATGTCCAAATTAAGCAGATGGCATTGCGATAGAGTAGAATGACAATACTTTAATTTGAAAACATGTTATCATGAATGGAATAGGTACTGAAAAACAGGAAGGCATGACATATTTACATGCACGATCAGCATGCTAAGCACATGGCATTGCAATAGAGTAGATACACTCCAGGACATTATATGCATGTTGTACCCATATCACAGGCCAAGTTAGAGCAAGGACCTTGTGGGGTGAAGAGGATTCATCATCTTTCTGCAAGTCTTCTGAAGAACTACCTTTACATGTTCCATCATATTGGGTATCTTGACATCAAGTTTATTGGCCTTTACATTGCTCCGTGAGGTTCTTGTGGATATATCAGTGTGTGCAATTATATCTGACATGCATGGAAGACAACTAGTAGTTAGATTTATGTAATGAGTGCTTGTAGGAGATGACATAAATAGTAGGACTGGGGTTAACTAGCAGCAACATGTCTCATAAACTAAAGGGAGAACACATATGAAAGCTACAGAATATGTATCGTTTGTACTCGAGATTAACTAGATGGCACACAAAAGTATTAAAGAACAACATAGGTAATACTAGAAGTGGTATAATACTATAATCACCAGCCTGTGGGATAACATTGGCTGATGGATGATAACTATGGAACAACGTTACCTAAAGAACAAGTATCTTAGCTGAACTATGGAACAGTGTTAACTCCTGAACAAGACCCATAAGAGATCAACATGAATATACAGTGAAATGTGATGATCTATTTTCCATGCTTAGATGAATAACGAAGCCATAAATGTTGCACACAAGTAAGATGAGGGTACAACCTATCTGGCTTCCATCCATAGGAGTGAGCATCATTTGCTGACTTGTCGATGGCCCTGCAGTTGTTGTGGCTGTCCATGTCGAGCACGCGCATTCGATGCAGGGAACTGTTGAGTGGGGACTATAGCTCCCTTTTGGTGTATGCTTCCCTTCTTGGAGCAGCTGTGGTGAGTCAGAAGACAGTGTGTCTGAAGATGCAGATAACACATAATGTTAAGAACGACATATCTCTTTGATCTGAAGAAATACACTAAGAGATTAACAGCAAGGTACGAGAGTGGTCACACGACTGAAGACTAAATTGGGGTCACACAGTTTTATTTTATTTTGGTACTGTCCGATCTACGCCGGATGGCTTGATGGCCGTCTTGTGCCTCCCGGCTGACACTATTCAGAATCTTCCCAAAGAGCCAGCGACCAACGGTAGAGCAGCCTGCCTTAGCCGTCCGTGGCCCCGGCCAAAACCCCGCTCCCCGCCCCAGCGCACTGTCGTGGTTGCGCCGCCCCCGGGCCAATCCACAAAGACTCCCCGTCATCCAGATCCGGCGGCGGCAGTACCTTCAACCCATGCAACTCTAAAAGATAGCCATCTAAGCGCTGCTTCCGTGGCGAACTTGCGGCTCCGCACCCTTACGTTAGACATCATCCAACCGGCAGCCTAGGAGCTCCGCCGCCTCAAGGGGTGCTGCTTCCCATTGGGAATCAATTGGCCCAGAATAAAAATTCAGACAACTGACGCCTAAATAAAGTGATTTGAGATGAGGGTGCAACCTATCTAGCGGCATGGTGAAGTAGGTAGGTCCAGCTGCCGAGTCGGTGAGGCCGGCGCGATTGCG
The DNA here is from genome assembly GCF_002162155.2 of Triticum dicoccoides. NCBI lineage: Eukaryota > Viridiplantae > Streptophyta > Magnoliopsida > Poales > Poaceae > Triticum > Triticum dicoccoides. The sequence continues at coordinate 507,091,169 of NC_041393.1, read as the reverse complement.
GTGGCGACCGGCGGCAGGGAAAGAGCGATGTGGAGATGGTCGACGGCTACGGGGAAGCAACGCCCGGACTCTGGACGGATCCTAAGTTGGAGCTGCTCTGGCGCCGTGAACAACGGCGGGGGTGAATCGGCTCCGGTACGGTTCACGCGGCCGTCGTTGAGGTGGCACCAACAGCACGGAGTAAGAGGCACATGGCCTAGTGCACGACGGCAAATGGACAGCGTCTCCGGCATTAGGGAGGAGGGCGGCTATGAAATTGGTGCGGTGGGGGGCGCCATGGAGGTGGGGCTGAGGTTTCGCGGCTCGGGAGAAGGGAGCTTCCCGGGGAGAAGGTGATTTGGCACCCACGAGGTATGAATGGGGGCGGGAGGGGGGGATTGGGAGGGGAGTGGAACCATGTCTTACGGACGCATTTGTCTGAAATGTGAGGGGGAGTTACAATTCTACCCTTGACTATAGGATTCTCAGCTTGGGTCTGTGTAATGAGGGTCGGGGATAGTAGAGTAACTTTGCTTCTCCCCAAATAGTGTGCGGGAGCGATTTCGGGCGAGGAGGGCGTGTTTTGAACTATAGTGGGCGCGAGCGATTTCGGGCGAGGAGAGTGTGTTTTGAAAGGCGCGAGCTATTTCGGGCGAGGAGAGCGTGTTTTGCCGACCATGGTTTATGAATTATTCGGCACATGTCATTTCGGCCGAGGAGAAGGCGCGCTTGGATGAAGTTACAAACCTACCCTCGATGTACAACGGGCCAATTGATGCGTGTCCCACATAGGACGGTAATTTCACGTCTCCCATTTATTTGCTCGGGCGAATTCCACCGAGCAAAGAGGATGTTTAACGGTTCGTTCAAATTTGGGAGAACGAGCATCCACGTCTACCTTACCAAGTCGTTTCGAATCAAATTTTGAAATATTAGCTTGCCACTTCTTTTTTAGATGAAGAGATGATGCTCGGGAGTAATGTGTTTTTACATGCTCGTTGCTAGCGATTTACTATATGAAAAATAGTTGACCCACTCAAAAACGCGAATCAAACCCAAAATGAAATATCTCGATTCAATGAAATAGCTCGTTCAGTAGGTCAAAATAGTGAACTAAATCCAAAATTGAACACCTCAATCGAGTAGCATGTTGTACAGTATTATAGTACTCCATGAACATGTTGAAAGTCAAATGAATGAACTTGTTTGATATACGCATATATCCGTTCATGTGTGGATTGCAGACAACATGTTCTCCAATTTAAATATTTGAATGCAAGTTTATATCGAAACATGGTTTATATCAGTCTTTGATGCATAAAACGCGACCTCCCCCTCTCCCGGACTCCTCTTCTCTCTCTCTCTCTCTCTCTCTCTCTCTCTCTCTCTCTTTA